>NC_053424.1:31099251-31346572 GCF_007990345.1 Gossypium hirsutum
CTTTTAACTATTCACATTTAGTCTATACGCATAAATGGGTAAATTACATTTTTACCCCTAATATTTCGCACTTTCACAATTTAGTCCTTATTCCACAAAACACCAAATACACAAAATTGGTCACACTCCTTAAGGGCCGAATCTTCCTAGTACCCATATAAGTCCATACATTTCATTTATTCCACCTTTGAGTCCTTCAAAAATTTATTTTTGTAATTTAGCCCTAACTACTCAAAATCACCAAAAACTTCAACACAAAACATATTAATCTTTAACATATCTTTCATTTTCATCAACAACTATCAAAAGCTCAAGCACTCATCAATGGCAAAACACAAAATCATCATCAATTCACAAAATTGAACCATGGGGTTTAAAGAACACAAAGCAATGATATCAAAAATGTGAAATTATCAAAAACCAAACAAAAGACTAACCTTCCTTAGGTTTCAAATGACCGAATGCTATCCTCCTCTCTTCCTCTCTACAACCGGCCAAGATGAACAAGGTGATAACCTCTCTCCTTCTTCTTTTTTTTTCTTTTAGTATCCTTAATATTTCTTTTATCATTTCTTTTCTTTTACTTAAACTAATGTCCACTTCATGGAAATTTACCACATAGTCTAATATAAGCTCCATCATGGCCGGCCACTATGTATAAAAAAAGGGGTATTTGACATGCAAAGTCAATATTTCACTCCTTGCTTAAATTGGTCCTTATAAATTACCCTATCACATTTTTTACAACTTTCTCACATAAGTCCTATGGACTAAATCACATGCAATTGACTAAATCGAAGCTTGAAATTTTCCACACATTCATAATCACATATTTTAGACAATAATATCACATTCAAACATTTTGGTGACTCGGTTTAGCAGTCCCGAAACCACTTCCCGACTAGGGTCAGTTTTGGGCTGTCACAACTCTCCCCCACTTAAGAAATTTTCGTCCCCGAAAATCTTACCGGTAAATAGGTTTGGGTATCGTTCTTTCATCGAGCTCTCGGTCTCCCAAGTAGCTTCCTCGATCCCGTGTTTGAGCCATAACACCTTTACTAGCGGAACTCTTTTGTTTCGCAACTCCTTCACTTCACGAGCTAGGATACACATCGGTTCTTCTTCATAGCTCATATCGACTTGAATTTCAACCTCTGATGGGCTAATTATATGCGATGGATCAGATCGATAGCGTCGAAGCATCGTAACATGAAAGACGTCATGAATCTTTTCAAGCTCCGGGGGCAAAATCAATCTATACGCAACCGGACCAACTCGTTCGGAGATTTCGTACGGCCCAATGAATCTTGGGCTCAACTTGCCCTTACGGCCGAACCTGAGTATCTTTTTCCAAGGTGAAACCTTAAGGAACACTTTGTCTCCCACCTGATACTCGATGTCTTTTCGTTTCAAATATGCGTACGACTTCTGACGATCCGTGGCTACCTTCAGACTTTCACGGATTACCTTTACTTTCTGTTCAGCATCTTTAATCAAATCAACTCCGAAAATTTTACTTTCACTGAGCTCGGTCCAAAACAATGGTGTACGGCATTTACGACCGTACAAAGCCTCGTAAGGTGCCATCTTAATACTTGATTGAAAACTATTGTTGTAAGCGAATTCAATCAAAGGTAAGTACCGTTCCCATGAACTACTGAACTCGAGGATGCAACATCTCAACATATCCTCAAGTATCTGAATTATCCGCTCGGATTGACCATCGGTTTGGGGGTGAAAAGCAGTGCTAAAATGCAGCTTGGTACCCAGAGCTTCTTGCAATTTCTTCCAAAATCGTGAGGTGAATCTCGGATCTCTATCCGACACGATAGAAACAGGTACCCCGTGTAATCTCACAATTTGATAAACGTACAATTCAGCTAGTTTATCCAATGAAAAATCCGTACGTACGGGGATGAAATGAGCCGACCTAGTCAGTCTATCAACAACAATCCATATCGCATCCTTCTTACTTGCTGACAAGGCAGTCCGGACACAAAGTCCATTGTGACTCGATCCCATTTCCACTCGGTATCATGATCGGCTGGAGTAATCCTGAAGGCACTTGATGTTCCGCTTTCACTGTTGACATATTAACATCTCGAAACAAAGTCGGAGATGTCCCGTTTCATACATGCCACCAAAATTGACGTTTCAAATCGTTGTACATTTTCGTACTCCCCGGGTGAATTGACATTCGGCTACAATGGGCTTCGTTCAGAATCATCGAAATGAGTTCCGAATTCCTTGGAACACACAAACGATTTCTAAACCTCAAACAATCATCGTCATCAATTTGAAACTCTGATCCCTCGTTCGGAAAACACTTAGCCCGTTTTGCAACCAATTCATCATCGACTTTCTGAGCTTCACGAATTTGGTGAGTCAATAATGGTTTAGCTTTTAATTCAGCTACTAACACATTGTCTGGTAGAACAGACAAATGCACGTTCATCGCTCGTAAAGCAAACAATGACTTCCGGCTTAAGGCGTCCGCAACCACGTTAGCCTTTCCCGGGTGGTAATCAATGACAAGCTCGTAATCTTTCAACAACTCAAGCCAACGTCTTTGTCGCAGATTCAAGTCTCGTTGAGTCATCAAATATTTGAGACTTTTGTGGTCCGAAAATACATGGCACTTCTCACCAAACAGATAATGTCGCCATATTTTTAAAGCAAATACGATGGCAGCTAGTTCGAGATCATGGGTCGGATAATTCCTCTCGTGTGGCTTCAATTGTCTCGACGCATAGGCCACGACTCGACCTTCTTGCATCAATACGCAACCCAACCCAAGTAGGGATGCGTCACTATAAATGACAAACTCTTTACCTGATTCGGGTTGCACCAAAATTGGAGCTTCAGTCAAATGAGTTTTCAGTTGGTCGAAACTTTTCTGACATTTCTCCGTCCACTCGAACCTAACATCCTTTTGAAGTAGCTTCGTCATTGGTGTGGCTATCATCGAGAAACCCTTCACAAATCGTCGGTAATAACCGCCGAGCCCCAAAAAGCTCCGAACTTCAGTAACATTTCTCGGAGGTTTCCAGTCAAGTATGGCTGAAATTTTGTTCGGGTCAACTCGAATACCCGACGCGGATACCACATGACCCAAGAAGCTAACCTCTCTTAACCAGAACTCACACTTACTGAACTTAGCATATAACTGCTTATCCCGCAAAATTTGCAGCACTAGCCTCAGATGCTCAGCATGTTCGGTCTCATCTCTTGAATAGACCAAAATGTCATCAATGAACACAACTACGAACCGATCCAAATACGGTCTGAAGATCCGATTCATCAAATCCATAAATACTGCAGGGGCATTAGTGAGCCCAAACGGCATCACTAAGAATTCGTAGTGACCATATCTCGTTCTGAAGGCAGTTTTAGGAATATCGGAATCTCGAATTCGCAACTGATAATAGCCCGATCTCAAATCTATTTTTGAGAACACTGAGGCTCCCTTCAGTTGGTCGAACAAATCATCGATGCGCGGCAACGGATATTTGTTCTTTATCGTCACTTTATTCAGCTGACGATAGTCAATGCACAACCTCATGGTTCCGTCCTTCTTTTTCACGAACAATACTGGTGCACCCCAAGGTGAGAAACTTGGGCGAGCGAAACCTCTATCCGTCAGTTCTTGCAACTGAGCTTTCAACTCCTTTAACTCGGTTGGTGCCATACGATACGGAGCTATCGAAATCGGCGTAGTCCCAGGTACAAGCTCAATACCAAACTCTACCTCCCGAACAGGTGGTAAACCCGATAATTCTTCCGGAAAAACATCCGGGTATTCACAAACCACCGGCACAGATTCGGGTTTCTTTTCTAATTCTTTGTCACCAAGTACGTACGCAAGGTATGCTTCGCACCCTTTTCTTACATATTTCTGTGCCAACATTACTGATATTACAGCTGGCATCCCCTCCAAGTCCGCAGACTCAATTTGGATTACTTCGTTATTTGCGCACCTCAAATCAATAGTCTTGCTCTTGCAATTCACAACCGCATCATGCGCGGTCAACCAATCCAAACCAAGGATAACATCAAATTCATCAAACGGCAAAAGCATTAAGTCCGCCGGAAAACAGGAACCTCGAATTTCCAGGGGACATTTCTTACACACTTTGTCGACAAGCACATAACGACCCAAGGGATTTGACACCCGAATTACGAACTCAGTAGACTCAATAGGTAAAGTCTTACTGGATGCTAAGGTTTCACATATGTAAGAATGAGTAGAACCGGGGTCAATCAAAGCAATTACATTAGTATCAAAGAGAGTGAATGTACCGGTAATAACATCAGGCGAAGAAGCATCCTCGCGGGCACGTATAGCATATGCTCTAGCAGGTGCACGAGCCTCGGATCTGGTCGTAGCATCTCTAGATCCTCTCTGACCACCACTAGCATTGCCCATATTTCTAGATGGTCTACCTCGAGCAGTGGTAGCACCCGGTTTCCCACTCTGATTTACATTCTGTTCAGACAGCCTCGGGCAATCTTTAATGAAGTGGTCCACTGATCCGCACTTGTAACAGGAGCGGTCATGGAATCTACAACTCCCCAAATGCCATTTACCGCAATGTCGACATTCCGTTCGGCCTCGACGTTCATTCCCAACACTGGCGACTGAAGTGCCTCGTGTACCCACAGGGGGTCGATCACGATCTCGTCTAAAAAGGCCCGAAGTGCCTTTAGACCGGCCCACATCATCTCGAAATTTCTTCGATGCCTGTTGAAGAGACTTTCCCGAGGATCTTTTACGAAACTCCCCAGTTCCCACATCAACTTTTTGTTTTTCCTTTCTAAGCTCTTCGGCTTTACAAGCTCGCTCGACAAGTACTACGAACTCTCGTATTTCAAGAATGCCAACGAACATTTTTATATCTTCATTCAGCCCATCTTCGAAGCGTTTACACATGACAGCCTCGGACGAAACACATTCCCGAGCGTATCTACTAAGTCTAACAAATTTTCGCTCGTAATCAGTAACTGACATAGAACCTTGCTTAAGCTCAAGAAATTCCTTCCGTTTTTGATCAACAAATCTCTGACTGATATACTTTTTCCGAAACTCAGTTTGGAAAAACTCCCAAGTTACTTGCTCCCGGGGCACAACAGAAGTCAGAGTACTCCACCAATAGTAGGCAGAATCACGTAGCAAGGAGATAGCACACTTTAGGCATTCATCGGGTGTACAAGATAGCTCATCGAGTACCCGGATAGTGTTGTCCAACCAAAATTCAGCTTGCTCGGCATCGTCGCTATCCGTAGCTTTAAATTCAGTAGCCCCATGTTTTCGGATTCGGTCAACTGGGGGCTTATTTGACCTTATTTGGTCAGTTACCGGAGGTATTGTAGGTGCGGGGGTGGTGTTTGTCGGGAATGGAGGTTGTGGAACAGCCGTATTAGTTCGAATGTATTGGTTGAACCAATCATTCATCACGCTATAGAAAGCTTGTCTAGCTTCATCATTCGGGTTACTCACATTAGGTTGAGAGTCCACCGGCGCTGTCCCTTGTGCGGGAGCAGGCGCTACACTCTCAAGATCATCAGCTACCGCTCGGTCGGGATCGGGATCCATTACTATAAATAAACACATTTGCAAATGTCAGAAATCACCACACTATCAATTAATCACATAAAATGGCATGTATAGCTAGACCCCAACACATTACGGTAGTCCTAGAATCGACTAAACCGTAGCTCTGATACCAATCAATTGTAACACCCCGAACCCGAGACCGTCACCGGAGTCGAATACGAGGTGTTGACAGACTTTTAAAAATTTTTCCAGACACTGCCCAGTCTGAGTACTAGTCGCTTCAAAAATCATATCTTGAGTTTCACAACTCGAAAATCAGTTTTGTGATTTTTCCCTGAAACTAAACTCATGTCCCCACCTATGTATTTTTTTCTAGAATTTTTGGTCGGGCCAATTAGTACAGTTTATTAGTCAAAGTCTCCCATGTTACAGGGATCGACTACCCTGACCTTTGCGCATTACGACTTGGATATCTCCTTGTACAGGGCTCCAATACTGATGCCGTTTGTTTCTATGGAAACTAGACTCAGAGAGGAATCCATGCATATATGGTATGACCCCTAATTATCTCTGGTCAATTTATAGTGAATTTCCAAAGGCGGAACAGGGAATCCAGAAACTGTTCTGGCCCCGTTCCACAAGAACCCGAATATCTCTTACTGTACTGTTCATATGATTGTTTCGTTACTTCCATATGAAAGTAGGTTCATCAAGGTTCGATTACATAATTTATTCACTATTTAATTCCACTCCTACGAATTTTTGTGATTTTTCAAATCTACACCACTGTTGCTGTCAGCATCTGTTTTCAAGGTAAACTTTACCTATTTTGTGGTTACCATGGACCAACTAGGGTTTTGCCATACATAGGTCCACATGTGATCATATTTAGCCATTCCAATGGCTGATCATTAGCCCAAAACTTCCATTTCAAACCATAGTCACATCGTGAAACCATATATACATACATAAACACAAATGGTCTAATGCCATACTCCACTTCTACAAGCCATTTTCGCATGGCTTTACACACATACATCACAAAAGAACTTAAACAACAGGGGGTAGTCCTATACATGCCATATCCAGAGTTCAACTAAAAGAGTACCAAAAGAGCTTTGATAGTGTAGATGACTTCGACTTCACTGATCCCGAATCCGATAGCTAACGAACAAAATCTATAAAACAGAGAGCCAAAGCAACCGGGTAAGCATTTTAAGCTTAGTAAGTCTCAAGTAATGAAATCGGCTTTGACTACAGTATTACATTCACATAGCTAGCTAAGTCACTTTATTAACACACATTCTCATAATCATACTTACTTCACACTTCATCAACATATATACACAAGGTATCAACCTTTCTAAAAGCCGAAAATTCGTTAGCCGATCGCACGAATACTATTTAAAACGAATCGACTTTTCCAATGCACATGCAAACATACCTTATCGTTCGGGTTGGTCGAGCATATTTATTGAATTAGTTACAGCACAAAACGCTCACATTCAAACCCAAGTTTCTTCGGTATATAACCGAATACAGCCGCAAACACATTTGCCTTCGGGTCTTAACCCGGACATATCAACTTGCATAATTGCCTTCGGGTTTTAGCCCGGATATATCATCTCGCATAATTGCCTTCGGGTCATAGCCCGGATATATTAACTCGCATAATTGCCTTCGGGTCTTAGCCCGGATATATCAACTCGCATAATTGCCTTCGGGTCTTAGCCCGGATATATCAACTCGCATAATTGCCTTCGGGTCTTAGCCCGGATATATCAACTCGCATAATTGCCTTCGGGTCTTAGCCCGGATATATTCCAATGCTCATGCACACATATATCAATAATCATAACACATCCATATCATTTCTTCGTTACTAAGGCTCAAACACAAAACATTTATTAAACCTTTCAAATTTCGGCTCAGTAGCCACACACAAAGAGCATAATTTCAATTGGCTTTATAACATAGTCTCTAAGCACATTCGACTATCCGTCATAGTATGACTATTCATTTCAATATAATTCAAGTAGGATCATTACTCGAAGACTTACCTCAAATGTCGTTGAACGACTTCAACGGCTATTCAATTACTTTTTCCTTCCCTTTATCGGATCTAGTTCCCCTTTGCTCTTGAGCTTAAGTTCAACAAAATTTAAAATAGTCATTAATCGACTATTCAAGTATTACTTTCAGAATAATATATATATTGATCCGACTTTCACACACATAGATTATAGTAAGCTTTATAATAATCAATAAATAATTCATTGGCAAACTTTCATTAATGTTTACAACAAAATCACATATTCACTACGAGCTGTTTTCCTGAGCAGTAGTTACTAAATTATTTATAACTGGAGCTACTAAACTCCAAATCACTTGACGTTAATTTTCCCTGAATATAGACTCGTATATCTTCCATCCATAAAATTTTCAGAATTTTAGGCTTGGCCAATCAATACCAGATTTTTCTTAAAGTTTCCCCTGTTTCACTGTTTGACTATTCTGACCACTCTTCACTACGAATCCAATTTCTCACTTTACAGAATTCAAAATGTGTTGTATTTGATCTCATTAGAAAATAGACTCATTAAGGAGTCTAAGCATATAAATTTTATCTTATAATCATTTTTGTACAATTTATAATGATTTTCTAAAAACAGAACAGGGAATCCAGCAGTCATTTTGACTCAGCCCCACAATACTTCAAATATCTCAAGATCGGTAACTCTTTTGTTTTTATAGTTTCTTTTGTAAGAAAATAGACTCTTCAAGCTTTAATGACATAATTCACTCAGCTTCTAATTCAACTCCTACAATTTATGGCGATTTTCCAAAATCACCTTACTGCTGCTGTCCCCAAACAGATTATTACCAAATCAAATACTAACATTAGCATTTCACCTTAATAGCTAGCTTACCAAGCCTTAATTTAACATATAATTCACCCATATCATATTCAGCTATATATACATTTACCATATTTCCATTTCAGCATATATAACTAACATTTATTCCGAAATTTTAATATCTAATTGCTTATAACTTTCTTCGGATGTCGTCGACTAATTGATCGGCTACTCAACTACTTTCGATTTTCTCCGATCTAAATCCAATTTCTTGGTTTCTTGATCTTAACATATTCAAATAAATCTCGTTTTAACATATTTTCATTCAATTTAGTCTAATAACGCATAAATGGGTAAATTACATTTTTACCCCTAATATTTCGCACTTTCACAATTTAGTCCTTATTCCACAAAACACCAAATACACAAAATTTGGTCACACTCCTTAAGGGCCGAATCTTCCTAGTACCCATATAAGTCCATACATTTCATTTATTCCACCTTTGAGTCCTTCAAAAATTTATTTTTGTAATTTAGCCCTAACTACTCAAAATCACCAAAAACTTCAACACAAAACATATTAATCTTTAACACATCTTTCATTTTTCATCAACAACTATCAAAAAGCTCAAGCACTCATCAATGGCAAAACACAAAATCATCATCAATTCACAAAATTGAACCATGGGGTTTAAAGAACACAAAGCAATGATATCAAAAATGTGAAAATTATCAAAAACCAAACAAAAGACTAACCTTCCTTAGGTTTCAAATGACCGAATGCTATCCTCCTCTCTTCCTCTCTACAACCGGCCAAGATGAACAAGGTGATAACCTCTCTCCTTCTTCTTTTTTTTTCTTTTAGTATCCTTAATATTTCTTTTATCATTTCTTTTCTTTTACTTAAACTAATGTCCACTTCATGGAAATTTACCACATAGTCTAATATAAGCTCCATCATGGCCGGCCACTATGTATAAAAAAAGGGGTATTTGACATGCAAAGTCAATATTTTCACTCCTTGCTTAAATTGGTCCTTATAAATTACCCTATCACATTTTTTTACAACTTTCTCACATAAGTCCTATGGACTAAATTCACATGCAATTGACTAAATCGAAGCTTGAAATTTTCCACACATTCATAATCACATATTTTAGACAATAATATCACATTCAAACATTTTGGTGACTCGGTTTAGCAGTCCCGAAACCACTTCCCGACTAGGGTCAGTTTTGGGCTGTCACAGTGTGACTCTCTAAAGTGTGAAAATTTTCTAAGTGTTGCAAAAGTTTCATATGTTTACGGTTTGGTCTCGGACCACCCCGAATGTATGTTTTGGCCCCGTAGGCCCATATAAGGGACGTTAAACATATGTAGGAAAGTTTTTAATTTAGATGAAATTTTATGGCCGGTTTTTACATGATTGATCGTCTTCAGTCCGGTAATGCCTTGCACCCTGTTCTAGGCTCGAAATACAGGTAAAGGGTGTTACAGAGATGTATAAAAGTATGTGTCCACACGGTCTACCACCATGGGCGTGTAGTCCGGCCGTGTGTCCCCTTCGTCTTGTACTTTAACATCGAATTGGTCACATGGGCTGAGACACGGTCATGTGTCTTGGCCGCGTGAGGGACATGGCCTTGGGACATGGGCGCGTGCTTTGGCTATGTGCCCTTAATTTGGTGATGACGTCATAAACAGAGAGTTACACGGGCTGAGGACACGGACGTGTGTGACCACACGGCCTACCCGCACAAGCGTGTGTGACCACACGGCCTACCCACACGGGCGTGTGACCCTGTTTCATGATGAAATTTTTTAAGTTTTCCCAGAAGTTTTTAAAGTTTCCGGTTTAGTCCCGAATCATCTTTGATGTGTGTATAGGGCCTCGTAAGCCCGTTTAAGGGACGCTATACATATGTATGAATGTTTTTTATTTTTACAAAATTTTATGGTTGATTTTATGTGATTATGTATGTTTAATTTTGGTAATGCCTCATATCATGTCCCGACCTCGGACACAGGTAAGGGGTGTTATATTTAGTTTGCTACCAATGATCATGTATAATTCGATATGTCAGGAGATATCTAAAGAGTAGCTAAATTGAATAGAGGGATTCAAAAAAAATGGAAGATTATTATTTTTTCTCATTCAATGTATTTACAAGTCTGTCAATTATGTTTAAAGTTGTTGACATAATTGTGAATACAAAAGTTCATTATATCATGAGATCATAGAAAACTTGAAATGCAACGAAATGCATTTGAAGGTAGGGCAAACTAATTTTACTATTTTTACGAGTTGTTATATCTAACTAACAATTATATAGCAACTAGCTCTCAAGAACAATGTATGTTGGTTGCACAATCTACTTCCTTGTATGAAACTAAGAGAAGGAGAGAGAGGAGATAACTATCTTCTAATGTTTAAACTCTAGAGTATTGTCAGACAAATTTTTTCCAGATTCTTACTCTCCCTCTCTCATAAAAAAACAAAAGAAAAGGAATGTAAGGTTCCTTTTAAAGTCTTGAGAATAAAATTTAACTATATGTTTATAAAATTGTACTAAAAATATATTATTAATTTTTTTAAATAATCTAGTTTTAGATGTACCTTCATTTTTTTAATGTTACTCTATAAATTTAGGTTCCTCCTAAAAAAATACTACACACAATGTTTTGCTTAATTTTTCATTTATAAAAATAAAATACGTATGATCAATTTTTTTAAAGAAATATATATTATAGAGAATATAAGAAGGTTCTAATATATAAATAAAAATATTTTCATTTATTTAAAAAAAATTAGTTGATAAAAAACAATTTTATAGTAATGACAGTTTAAAACAAATTAGAAACCTTAAAACGGCATAACTCTAATTTCAATTTCATTGTATCAAAATCCTTCCCCACTTCGGAAAGGAGTGTAATACTACTACAATACAATCGTCGTTATATCTTTCTTCATTTTCCATTTAGTTTTTTTTTTTTTTGGTTTTTTCAGTTCTTGTGGGGTTTTCTTCTTCTTCATGTCGGTTGAACGATATAGCGGCCATGTCTGTAGGTGAAGGTGAACTAGGTGAAGGAGCTGTTCACAAAAAAGGTTGTTCGGGTCGACCGAAGAACTCCAAAGCCAAAAGCCATCTTTGGGCTAAGGATCAGGTTTTCAGGTATGCCCACGAAAATGGAAAACAAGAAGTGCGGTATCAATTCCCCAACGTAAAACTTTATCATTCACTGAAAACGGCTTGCAAAAGCTTCATCGACGATGGAACAATGGGAAACTTGGAACCCAAGCAACCTCAAAAACGAAAGTGTTTGGGTCCAAAGACTCAACCGCTATCACCGAAACGAAGTAAAAAGGTGAAGAAACAAGAAAATCGAATTTCTGATCGTAAGCCTCGAACTGATCTCTCTTGGCTGATAGATAACAAGGCTGTTTCGATATTGGAAAAGGTGTATCACTGCAGGAAAATAGGGCTTTAGCGGCGTTTTTAGCGGCGTTTTATAAAAAAACGCCAAAAAAATTTTAAAATACAGAGCAATAGCGGTGTTTTAATAAAAACGCCGCTAAAAACAGAGTAACAGCGGTGTTTTTTACTAAAACGCCGCTAAAACCAGAGCATTAGCAGCGCTTTTGGTAAAACGCCGCTAAAGACCAGAGCATTAGCGGCGCTTTTGGTAAAACGCCGCTAAAAGTCATATAGCCCCTAAACCCCAAAAAATATCATAAACACTAATCTATAACCCCTAAAACAATAATTATTAAAATTTATGGTTATACAATATATTAAATATTTTCTTATATAATCGTAAAAGAGATAGTATTGAATTTAAAATATTAATTAAATTAATTATCATTATAGTTTAAGATATATATGGTTTAAGCAGGTAATTTATGATCTAACTATGGTTTAAGATATACGGTTTAGGAGTTAACTAGTATTTGAAGGTTTATGATGAATTATGGGTTTAGGGATTATGATTTAGGGTTTAAAGTTAGGGTTGAAGTTTAATTTACAATGAGATAATTATATTAACTTCTTAAGAGATAATTTCATTTCTAGATTCTTACATGGGATGCTATTAAGCAAGGGTGATTTTGAATGTGGAATTAGCATTTGTTGAACTATGTATAATTTCCAAGCTTATATAACATAGAAATATCTTACAGAGTGGACATTATATATAACTAGAGTGTTCCAATAGAGAAATTGTTTTATTAAAGTTATGTAACTAATTTGTATATAAATGATAATGCTATTGTGTATTTTTATCTTTTTTTTGTTTAAATATATTTAGATTAAATAAAATGTCTCAAATAAAATATGTTAAAAATTAAGTTTAGGTTAAGGGTTTAAGGAAATTAATGGTACTATTAGCTAGAAATTAACTCAAGAACATTTAAGATTCATGCTATATATATATTTTGTATATACTCATATTATTTAATATAAGAATATAAACATATATATATGTGTTTTAATTTGTACTACACTAACATTGGCCACACGAATTCCCAAAAATATATTTACGATTATGGTTTAGGGTCAGCAGTTTTTAAAGTACTTTATAGTTTGGGCTTTATGATCTAGGAGTTATATATGGTCGGTTTAGGGGTTACCGAATGGGTTTGGGGCTTAAAGTTTGGGGTTAGGGGTTTTGTGTTTGTGGTCTAAAGTTTAGGGTTTAGAGTCTCAGGTTTAGGGATTTAAATTTAGAGTATAATTTTGGATTTTAATTTAGAAGATAAATTATTATTTTAAAATATATATAAATATATATATATATATGAAAAGTGGTTTAGTGTGCAATTGTGTACAGGAACTGTAATTTGATCTAGATCTATTGTAAAATATTTACATGTTATTGATATAATAAATAGCATCATGTTTTTTATATATTTAATTAATTTATATGCATACATAATATGTATTTTAAAATATGTATTAAATCAAAATTAAAGTTTCAACTATAGTTAGGGTTTAGAGTGTAAGTTTATTGTTTGAGGTTTAAAGTTTAAGGTATATATATTATTGAATATTGAACCAATATTTAGAATTTATGAGAGATTCTTGCGAATTTGTACTAAACCTAATATAAATATATGAAATATAGATTTTGTACTACACTAACAGTCATCCAAGTAACATTATTTAGATATAATTTAAAAGAAATTCTAAATATATAGTTTTAAATTTTGATCAATTTTTATAAAATATTAAGGTATTAGCGGCGTTTTTATAGAAAACGCCATAAAATTTCATTATACATTACAGTAAAACGGCGTCGTTTCCTCTGAATAGTAGTGGCTTTAGCGGCGTTTCTATAATAAATGCCACAACTCATATTAGAACGGCGTCGTTTTGTAGTGTAGATAAAAGAGGCATTAGTGGTGCTTTGCTGAAAACGCCGCAAAAGGTCTCATTACCGCCGCGTTTCTGAAAACGCCACAAAATTTCCTTATTTGAAACGATGTCGTTTTTTCTCTCCTGGGGTTTATGCCCTTTACCCGAAATCAATTTCATTTTTTGCTAAGTAATTTCCCCCCATTTCGTCTCTTCCTTCCCTAAATCCCTAAAACAAAAAACACCTCTTCCCCCAATTCCCAAACCCGAAATCCCTAACATTTTCCCCAATTCCCCTTTTTTTCCCTTATTTTGTTCCCCCATCCCCAAAATCCCTAAATATTTTCCCTTTCCTCTCGTCGACGGTCATATGCTTCATGGGTTTGAAATGGTTAGTTTTTGAGTCCCCTTCAGATTAATGTGTATTTACCGTATTACTTGCCTTTTTTTTTGTTTGAAATGGGTTTGATCTCGATGATTATACTCTTGTTTTAAGTAAACCCAATACCGGGTCTGGTGTTTCTGGTGCTGTTTTTAACTTTACCACCACAATTATTGGTGCTGGAATCATGGCTTTACTTGCTACTATGAAGGTTCTGGGGCTTGTTTTAGGGATTTTTTTGATAATCCCGATTGGGATTTTGTCTGAAATTACTGTCGAGATGTTGATTAGGTTTGCGGTTTCTTGTAAAGCTAGATCTTATGGGGAAGTTATCCAAATTACAATGGGGAGAACTACTACGATTTTGTCTGAGATTTGCATAATTGTCAACAATGCAGGTATCCTGATAGTTTAATAAATCTAGGAACTAATAAATAGCCTTTCGTCCTAAATTCAAAAGTCCACGATATTACGTAACATTTTATATTATTGGTTTTGGTTTTGGTTTTGGTTTTAATAAATCAACTATGTTATGTCCACGATATTATTTGATTATTATGGGTGATGTTATGTCAACAATGCAGGTGTCCTGATAGTTTATATGATTATTTTATATTATTCGTCCTAAGTTATTGGTTTTGGTTGTTATGGTTGTTTTTCTTGCTCAACTTTGCGTGTTAGATAGGATTGATTCATTGAGCATGACTTCGGCTGCTTCGGTAGCTCTCGCTGTTGTTTTCGTTGTGGTTTGCTTTGCTGTTGCATTCATTAAGCTTATTGAAGGGAAGATAGAGGCTCCAAGGATGAGCCCAGATTTTGGATCGAAAATGGCAATTTTGGATTTACTAGTAGTTATCCCTATTATGACTAATGCATATGTTTGCCATTTCAATGTTCAACCTATATACAATGAGCTCGAAGGGCGATATCCTCAAAAGATGAATCAGGTGGGGAGGATCACAACTGCTCTTTGTGTTGTGGTCTATGCCTAAACAGCAATATCAAGGTATTTGCTCTTTGGAAAGGACACTGAAGGTGATGTTTTGACCAATTTTGATAGGAATCGGGGAATTCGTTTTAGCACTGCTTTGACTTATACCAAATTGCTGGCTATTTTTTTTAATCATTTTATTTGTTTATTCCCACCTGTTATTAGCAAATATAATTAATATTATGCCAATCATTAAATGTTGTTTATTTTTAGAACTCATTTGATTGTTTTGTTGACCAGAAACAGACTTCTGTTCTTCAAATGCAATGAGTAGGGAAGTCTCTCGACATTATTAGAGATCAATCCCAAGCATCTCTAAATAAACCCTCAAGAAAACATTTCCAATTCAATCAAGGTAAACATTGTCTTCCCTAACATTTATGTTTCTTTCAACATGTTTTTCCTTTTATGTTTTCAATGTTTAATTAACATTTAATTACATTCCTAAATTTTTAATGTTTTTCCTAACATTTAATTAACATTTTAATTACATTCCTAAATTTTTAAGCTTATTTCATCCACTCTTTTTTGTGTTTTGTCTCGATTTGGCTTCCTTCGTTAAGTTTCCTGTGGAAGCTTACTTATCTTTTATTTTCAAGAAATAGATTTAGGTAATGGAAGATGTATGCCTGTGTGTTTGTGTCACTATATATGTATGTATTTGGTCTAGATGAAAGCTTTACTCTAGTTTTGAAATATAGACCAAGTTTTGCATACATTGATCAATTTCTGGCTCTTTTCCTTTGAATACATGGTTCTCTTGATACTAAATACTCAGGTACTTTCTGCATATTCTTTGATTCTTATTAGACAAGTTATATATCAACAGTTATGTTAGTTTCCATCAAGGCCTCTGTAAACATAAAGTTGGTATTCTGGTTAGGAGAAGTTAATGTTTATGAGTTTTGCGGAGTATGATTCTGCACATGCAAAGTTGGTTTGTTTCAAGCTGTGCATTTTCATGTTTACATAATAATGGTGACTCCGTTTTGGTTTTTTAGATGCTCTTTTGGTCTGTTTTCATGTTTCTATCCAAGTTATGTGTTTAGTGTGGACTTAGATTGATTTAAGAGTTTAATGCTGTCTTGTTGCTCACGTTTTATATAAAAAAATTGTTATATTTTGTTTGAAAATGCTTTTCAATTTCTAATTATAAAATGAGATGTTGATTGAAGGTAATAAATGTTATGGTGAAGGAACAAAATGGCACTGATAATGGTATTTAGAATGGCAAGCTTATATTGGATATAGTAAATTGCAGTAAGACTCAATATATTATGATGTTTTTCATGGTCATTGGCAAATTCCAGTTGATTGGGGTTGAAGCAATTGATTTTAATATTTAATATTTAATATTTTTAAATGTCTTTAAAAGTTATAACTAATTTTTATCAAAATAGTATTAATTATTATTTGAAGTATGAATAAGTATGAATAAGAACACGTGATAATCAGTGTCTTCTTGAGTAGTTCCTGTCATCACATCCTTAAGTTTCCTTTGTCCCATTGATGATAAGTGTGCTTTCTATACAGTGCAGTTTTGCCAGATTTTGCTGAGGTGTACAGCTTCATTTACTGCTTCCTGCTCCTCCTGCAAGTATTTGTTCAACTTAAGCTGCCATTTAATCTTCGAATTAAAATTTGGTACTGATATAGATAAAGTTTTTATATTTGCTTAAACTGAAATATATTTGGTGCTACTCTTATAATCTTACATCTGTTCTAGGTACTATCGAGCACCTGAAATAATATTTGGTGCAACTAAATACACCACAGCCATTGACATTTGTTCTAGGTACGTACAGGTTTCGTTGCTAAATTTTTTTCCTTATTTATATTCATTTTCACTTTAAATTACTTAACAAATATTACTTTTTGGACTCCAGCCTCTGTTTGCTGGTGAGAGTGGAGTAGACCAGGTACGTTTTATTAAGGTACGTTTTAAATATTTTAAAGATTCAAAGTATATAGGCTGGAAACCTGACCTTATAGTATTAATTATTTGAAGTATGAATAAGTATGAATTAATTTTATTACCATATATGTAGCTTGCTTGTCCATTATAATTACAACAATAGCTGACCTTCTCTCCAACCTTATTTTAAAATTTTAAATATTTTAAATATTTAAATATTTTGGTTATTTAGATGTTCTTTTGGTCTGTTTTCATGTTTCTATCCAACTTATGTGTTTAGTGTGGACTTAGATTGATTTAAGAGTTTAATGCTGTCTTGTTGCTCACGTTTTATATAATAAAATTGTTATATTTTGGTTATTTAGATGTTCTTTTGGTCTGTTTTCATGTTTCTATCCAACTTATGTGTTTAGTGTGGACTTAAATTGATTTAAGAGTTTAATGCTGTCTTGTTGCTCACGTTTTATATAATAAAATTGTTATATTTTGGTTATTTAGATGTTCTTTTGGTCTGTTTTCATGTTTCTATCCAACTTATGTGTTTAGTGTGGACTTAGATTGATTTAAGAGTTTATTGCTGTCTTGTTGCTCACGTTTTATATAATAAAATTGTTATATTTTGGTTATTTAGATGTTCTTTTGGTCTGTTTTCATGTTTCTATCCAACTTATGTGTTTAGTGTGGACTTAAATTGATTTAAGAGTTTAATGCTGTCTTGTTGCTCACGTTTTATATTGTTGAATTCCTCTATTCATTTTCTTTCAGTTATGTGAAGAAATTGGCTGTGCTTTGACTGCTTTCTTATCCATTTGTTTATTATTTTTTATTGTTTTAATTGGAATTGTCCTGGGGTAGTTCTACATTTATTTGCCTGGTACTGAATTTTAAAAACTGCATTTACTATTCTGCATCCTGGAAAGGGACCTTTTGAGTTTTGAGCTTACTGGGCTGTTGTTTGGTTTTTCAATCTCTGCAGTAAAACCAAGTTTAGATGAATTTACAGTTTTATTGACATTATGTTCTATTTCACCATTCTTGAAATTATGTGAAGATTCTTTCTAATTTTCTCCTCGGCTGTCTCTAGAATCTAGCCCAATATTGATTTTTCCTTTTCATGCATTTTGAATCAAATAAAAGAATTTTAGCATGCAAGAAAAAGACACTTTACTTGCTTGCGAGAGTAATTTTTCATGGTCTTTTGGGAACCTACACATTGGGTTGTTAACCTGTTCATGTCTAGTTCTTTGTGAATCATTTTATCCTCACTTGTTTCCTATTGGATTCTTTTTAGTTTCATACCCTCCATACTACCAAAAAGGAAGTGCTCTGTGAGACAAAGTCAAAAGTTCTAAGATATTTTTTTCATTATAAAGTTTTTGTTCACCAAACCTAGAACTTAATAAAAATGATGGTTGTGAAATTTTATAAAAAATGTTACTGAAATGTTGGTAATGAACCAAAAAGAAGAGAATTGCCTGCCATGCTGAAAATTCTTGATGAGAGTCAAGAGACCAAGAGGTGGCTGTTGTCCTTAAACGAAATTGTTAGTATTGAAGTTTTTTCTTTTGCTTTCTGTCTTTAGAATATTGATATTATTTCCTATGATGCTCTGATTCATGTGTGAGTGGGAATAAGCATGCTAGTATTTGCTTGTACTTATTCTGAAACCTGTTTTCAGATGTAGGATAATGTGTTCGATTTGGGCACTTTAGGAAAGTCAAGGTTTGAAGAAACAGCTGACTGGATTTGCTAATTGTGTTATGTGCCTTGTATTTACAATTTTTTTGCAGAGATGGAAGTCATTTGTATGCTCATAAAAGATTTTGTATTTTTTTACAGAAATGGTTTGAAAAGATGTGCAGTTTTGCCAGATTTTGCTGAGGTGTACAGCTTCATTTACTGCTTCCTGCTCCTCCTGTAAGTATTGGTTCAACTGAAGCTGTCATTTAATCTTCGAATTAAAATTTGGTACTGATATAGATAAAGTTTTTATATTTTCTTAAACTGAAATATATTTGGTGCTACTCTTATAATCTTACATCTGTTCTAGGTACTATCGAGCACCTGAAATAATATTTGGTGCAACTAAATACACCACAGCCATTGACATTTGTTCTAGGTACGTACAGGCCGTTTAGTTGCTAAATCTTTTTCCTTATTTCTATGCATTTTCACTTTAAATTACTTAACAAATATTACTTTTTGGACTCCAGCCTTTGTTTGCTGGTGAGAGTGGAGTAGACCAGGTACGTTTTATTAAGGTACGTTTTAAATATTTTAAAGATTCAAAGTATATAGGCTGGAAACCTGACCTTATAGTATTAATTATTTGAAGTATGAATAAGTATGAATTAATTTTATTACCATATATGTAGCTTGCTTGTCCATTATAATTACGACAATAGCTGACCTCCAACCTTATTTTAAATATTTTAAAGATTCAAAGTATATAGGCTGGAAACCTGACGGGTT
Organism: Gossypium hirsutum; assembly: GCF_007990345.1. Taxonomy (NCBI): domain Eukaryota; kingdom Viridiplantae; phylum Streptophyta; class Magnoliopsida; order Malvales; family Malvaceae; genus Gossypium; species Gossypium hirsutum. Next base: position 31,118,775 of record NC_053424.1, read on the forward strand.
GCCTTATATCGAGCTGCAAGATATAATGGATCCTCCCTAGGTGTAACAACGCCACGTATGATGAATCTTAAAACATTCAAAAAGAATTGAAAAAAGTTCTATCGCTATTGAATATTTATATAACCTTAATTTATTTCCAATTTACTTATAAAAATTAAACTACGATTCTTTCATGATATTATTATATTCAAATTACTATTTTGTTATATTAAACATGTTTGATTTTAATATTTAATATTTTTAAATGTCTTTAAAATTTTGTTATATTAATAAGATTTCCAAAAAAGTTCTATGGAGCTTATAAATAATTCTATTGACCTTAAAAAAGAATTAAAAATTTCAACGACTGAATGGCCAATTATAAATTATTTTATCAACATAACATTATTGATCATTGTTTAAATATATTATAACTAATTTTTATCAAAATAGTATTAATATTGATCATTACTTAAATAAATTACATAACTCACATAACGTACATAACAACTTACATAACTTAACTAATACATGTAGTTTAATCTAATAATTTCCTTAAAAGCATATAGTTTAAAAGTTCAAATTTCATAACTTACATAATCTACATAACTTACATAAAACATAAATATATATCATATCAAGACTTACATAATAAATAACTTACCCGTGAAACTTATTGCCAACTTTAGACTTCAACAACTACGAAATGGATAGGACTTGGATGAATTTCTCAAGGGCAAGCAACGAGTATCAAAATGGAGTGCAATCTTTTTTAGATTTTGCATTTCACAATTCAAGCCAAGAGAATATGATTCTTTGCCCGTGTAAGAAGTGTGGCAATATCTATTGGCATTATCATGAAGTTGTCTACGAACATCTAATTGTTGATGGCTTCATTCGGGGGTATAAAAAATGGAATTTCCATGGAGAGTGTACAACTAGTGGAGCCTCTTCGACGATTAATCCAGGTTATCCTTATAGTGGTTACCGTCAGCATGTTAGAGAAGATGACATGGAAGGTATGATGCGGGATGCATTTAATATGCGGAGTGAAAGTTTCCAATCATTTCCACCAAACTATGTTGCATCTGATGATTATAATATCAGTGGGAATACTTTTATGGAAACGAGAAGAAGTGTACCGGATGAACAACTGAATGAAGAAGCGGCGAAGTTCTACACGTTACTTGGTGAAATGAATGAAGAACTTTATGAGGGATCAAAATTTTCGAAAATGTCATTCTATATTCGCCTTTTCCACTTAAAATGTTTGGGAGGGTGGACCGGAAACTCTTTAACAATGCTGTTAGAGCTTTTGAGAGAAATGTTCCCATTTGCAAAAATCCCTCAATCATGTAAAGACATGAAGAAAGTGATAAAATATTTGGGCCTTGGGTACAACAAAATTCATAGTTGCCCAAATGATTGCATGTTGTATTGGGGTGATCGGAGAAATCAATAGTCTTGTCATGTTTGCGGTAAATCTCATTGGATGAATAGAGATGCAGAAGATGTTAATGAGGATGAATATGGGCCACAGTCAAGAAGGAAGCCGAACAAGATTTTGCGATATTTCCCGCTAATCCCAAGGCTTCAAAGGCTATTCATGTCGTCAAAGACAGCTGAGTTTATGACGTGGCATCATGATCAACGAACGGATGATGGATTATTAAGGCATCCTGCAGATTCTTTTGCATGGAAATCATTTGACAATAAATTTCCAAGCTTTGCAAGTGATCCTCGAACTGTAAGGCTCGGGTTAGCATCTGACGGATTTAATCCTTTTAAAATCATGAGCACCTCGTACAGTACTTGGCCTGTGGTCATTGTTCCTTATAATTTGCCTCCATGGCTCTGCATGAAGCAATCTTCTTTGATATTATCTATGATTATCCCCGGAGAGAAAGGCCCCGGAAATGATATTGACATATATCTGCAGCCACTTATTGAAGAGTTAAAACAATTATGGGCGGGTGTTGAGACGTATGATGTATTGAGAAAGGAGAACTTTTACCTACGTGCTGCTTTGATCTGGACAATTAATGATTTCCCGGCATATGCGAATTTATCGGGTTGGAGTACCAAAGGACGTTATGCTTGTCCTTGTTGTGCTGCTCAAACGTGTTCACAGTGGTTATATAATGGGAAGAAGTTCTGCTATATGGGGCATCGTCGGTGGTTAGATGAAAATCATAGATATAAATTTCAGAAGGCTTTATTTGACGGTACTGAAGAGTTGAAAAAAGCTCCTGAGCAGACCATTGGATTTGAAATCTTATTCATGTTAAAAGATATGGATTTCAGTTACGGGAAGCTGAATCAACCATCTAACAAGCAAACAAATAGACGATCGAGGGATGAATCTGATGATGAATCTGACGAGGAGGATGACCCTAATGAGGCAGACTTGTGGAAGAAAAGAAGTATTTTTTTTGAGTTGCCTTATTGGGAGCATCACATATTACGCCACAATCTTGATGTGATGCATATTGAGAAGAATGTCTGCGAGAACATCATCCGGACAATTTTGAACTTCGATGGTAAATCAAAAGATAATCTTCAAAGTCAACTTGATTTAGTTCACATGGGAATTAAGCGTGATCTTCATCCCCAAGTACTTCCTAATGGAAAATATTGGTTGCCGCCTACAATTTTTGCAATGTCAAAGGAAGAGAAAGAAATGTTCTGCACGGTGTTGAAGGATATAAAGGTTCCGGATGCGTATTCATCAAATATATCTCGATGTGTAAGTCTTAAAGATCGAAGACTATATTCATTAAAATCACATGACTATCACATCCTGATGCAAGATCTACTTCCAGTTGCTTTACGGTGCTGTATGTCAAAGAAGGTAACGTCCTGTATAATTGAGCTGTCCAATATAATGAAAGCAATTTGTGGCAAAGTTCTGAATGTTGAAGAACTTGAAAAAGTACAAGATCGAGCCGCTTTGACATTATGCAATTTGGAGAAGATCTTTCCACATTCCTTATTCACTATTATGGTGCACCTTGTCATTCATCTCCCTTGTGAAGCAATAATTGGTGGGCCGGTTTTCTATCGTTGGATGTATCCAATTGAAAGGTGCTAATTTATTTCAAAGGCATTCACCTTTATACCTATAGTTACCAGTTTTGATAATGTTGTATATGGTGTTTAGGTTCCTAAGCAAATTGAAGTCTTATTGCCGTAACAAGCGTTATCCGGAAGGATCAATTGCTGAAGGCTACTTGGCAGAGGAGTGTATGACATTCTGTTCTAGATATTTAGATGTTGAAACAAGATTGAATAGACCAAGTAGAAATGCCGGACTCAATGATCCTAACTTGGACAAAACTTATTTATTTCAAAGTTATGGAGAACCAATCGGCAAAGTTGAAATTGTAGAATTAGATGATCGATCTTGGATACAAGCACATAGATATGTTCTTTTCCACCACGATGCACTTGAACAATTACGCAAGTAAGTTCTAGAATATGATAAATATTCTTCTTTTTTTTGATTTGTTTATTTTTTAACGAATTAAACATGTGTTTAACATAGTGAGTACAAACAAATCTTAAGATCTCGTCCACGCTCACGAAGATTACAACATCGCGAGATTAATAGGTTATTCGCAGAATCTTTTCATGAATGGTTAAGCCAAACGGTATGCAACTCAACATTTTGTTGACAAATAATAATGTTTTCTCATAACATTTATAATTACTCAATTTACTTTCGATTCAATAGGTTTGGAGTGGGAATATCGTTAATGACGAAGTTAAATGGCTTTCCCAAGGTCCGAATCGAGTAGTAAAAAGATATAGTGGCTTCATCATGAATGGATTCAGATTTCATACCAAATATCGCGAGAGATTGAGGAGAACTCAAAATTGTGGAGTAGTTGTTAATTCTTTAATTACAAGTTACGCTAGTGCTAGGGACAGTAATCCTGTCGAGGGAAATGTGGAGTATTATGAACTTCTAACCGACATTATTGAGTTGGATTATTATGGAAAATGGAAAGTTGTCTTCTTTCGATGTGATTGGGCTGATGCTAATACTGCTCGCGGAATTAAAAATGATCAGTTTGGTTTTATAATGGTGAATTTCTCTCGATTAATTCACACTGGAGAACATTTGATAGACGAGCCGTATGTATTTTCTTCTCAAGTTAAACAAGTTTTTTACTCGAAAGATCCAATTGATGAGGGTTGGTACGTTGTACTCCGAAACACCCCTAGAGACTTGTTTGACATGGGGAATGGAAGTAGAGATGACATCGGTGAAAGATCAGAAACTTTGCCTTTTCCAGAACAAGACTTAGATGAAAATATCCCTAGTACTAGTACACAATTTCAATGGGTTCGTCAGGATGTAGACGAAGATATTTACGATTTATGATGTAGTAAGATTTTATGATTTTTTATTTATATGTAATGTTACAATATTAACATTGGTCATGTTATATAATTTAATTATTTTATATTTATTATTGTTGTTATTTCTTACTAAAATTTTATCTATTTTATGTGTTGCAGGAAAAATGCCTAGAAGAAGATTAAGGGATCTTAGTATTGTACAGAATACTACAAATTCGAAAGAAGTAAGTACTGAACAGCAGACAGTTGTTGGATCTTCAAGCGTGCCGGAGACACTTGACGAGTCTGTGGAAATTCAAAGTAATGTTAAGTTTATTTTACAAATTGTATTAAATTTTATTACTGATTTATTTTTAAATTTCAATATAGTAATAATTTATTATTTTTCAGCTGAAAATGGTGGGACGCGCAAAGGTCGAGGAAATACGCTCCTAACAGATTTATATAACTTAAATTCTGTCGAGCGTGTCAAAGTAACTAGAAACAGCCATGGTCAGCCTGTTGGACAAGAAGCTCGACTTTTAGCAGGCTATTTGGGCATTATATCACGAAATGCCAATATGTTGCCCATCAACTACGAATCATGGCATAACATGCCTGATAGCAATAAAAATCAAGCTCTCTCTAATATTAAGGTAACAAAACGTTAATGTAATTATAATACTTTTGTTTAAGTTTCATTTATATTTACTTCCTAAACTTGTGTTTTTTAGGATAGGTTTGCTTTAGAGGTTTCTGATGCCTATATCAAGAAGGCATTGGGTAAAAAATGGAGAGACAATAAAAGCATTTTGAAAAAAGAATATTTTAAAAAACCCATAAGCCTCGAAGAAAAGTTGCAAAATGTCCCACCGGGAATGCTGAGGTACCAATGGGAAGATGCGGTTCAATTTTGGAATTCAAAGAAAGGAGAGGTATTATGTACTTGCAAACTCTTATAAATTTTTCGGTTTATAGTGTTTACTATATACGTAATAATAATTTCATTATGTAGGACCGTGAGCGAGTTGGAACAAGCAGCAGGCAAAAACAAAAATTTACGCACACGGCAGGGTCGAAAAGTTTTATTTGTGTAGCTCAGGCCGAGGTACTATGGATTTATTAAATCTATCAAGTATTAATAACTTTTTACTATTAAATAATATTTTTACTACTATATTGTAGGAAGCCTCGTCTGGTCAAAAAGTTGGACGCCTTCAACTTTTTGACATTACGCACAGGAAAAAAGATGGAACTCCGATGTCATCTGAGGCTGCAGAAATTATGGTATATTTAGCAAATAAAAATTGATTCATTATAAAAATTTATAATATTTAATTATAATGTTTTAATTCATCGTTTTTATTAGTGTAATTTAAATAATGTTATGTTGTATTCCTTTTTATTGTATATTTCGTTTCTAACTCTTTAACTGATTTATTAGGAGAAACTAAAAGATAAGAAGGTAGAGTATGAAGCGACTGCTTCGATTGATAGTTCTGTTAATTTTGAGGATATTGATAACAGAATTATTAATGAAGTTTTGGGCCCTGAAAGGTATGGTCGGGTTAGATTTCGAGGATCTGGTGTTAACCCGACCCAATATTTTGGATCCTCCTCGCACCAATACATACCTTCCGGGAGTCAAAGTCAAGCTGAAGTTCAGAGGTTAAAAGATCAGATAGTTCAGATACAAGCTAGCACGGATGAGCAAATTTCTCAACTTAGAGCGGAGGCAGCAGCGAGGGAGGCGGAGGCAGCAGCGAGGGAGGCGGAGCAGAACAGGAAATACAATGAACTCCAGCATCAGCTTCAGTCTATGATGACTATGTTCCACCAATTTCAAAATCCGCCATCATAGACATGTTTTCTTGTAACTTTTAACATTATTTTAAGAATATTTTGAATATTCATTTCCAATTTATATAATATATTTTTCGTATAATTTTATATTATTTAAATTTGCGTGTTTTGGTTGGGTTGGGTTGGATTTCATGGTATATTTGTTGTTTTTTATTGAATTTCTTGCAGGAGGGTTGGATTAGGTGTAAAAATACATATTGCAAAACTGGGCACACTAGCGGCGTTTTTTAAAAAAGCGCCGCTAAAAGTACAGGTCTATTGCGGCGTTTTTTTACAAAAGCGCCGCTAAAAGTACAAGTCTATAGCGGCATTTTTTATAAAAGCGCCGCTAAAGTTCTTGGTCTATAGAGGCTTTTTTTACAAAAGCGCCGCTAAAAGTACAGGTCTATAGCGGCATTTTTTATAAAAGCGCGGCTAAAAGTACAGGTCTATAGCAGCGTTTTTTATAAAAGCGCCGCTAAAGTTCCTGGTCTATAGCGGCGCTTTTATAAAAAACGCCGCTAAAGGTCCTGGTCTTTAACGGCGCTTTTATAAAAAACGCCGCTAAAGGTCCTGGTCTTTGGCGGCGTTTTTTTAAGAGCGCCGCTAAAGGTCCTGGTCTTTAGCGACGCTTTTATAAAAAATGCCGCTAAAGATCGTGGTCCTTAGCGGCGTTTTTTTCTAAAAAATGCCGCGAAGTTTTGTGGCGCTGCATATAGCGACTTTTTTTTGCGGTGCTTGGCAAAGCGCTGCTAAAAGTATTAGCGGCGCTTAGAAACGCCACTAAAGGCAAAAAAAACACCGCTAAAAGTCTATTTTCCTGTAGTGTATTACCGTAGTAAGACCGGGACTCTATTGATAAAAGGTCAGATAACTCGTGATGCGATTCAATGTCTTTGTTGTTTCAAGGTCTTCGCTCTCACCGCGTTTGAAGTTCATGCTGGGAGTACCAATCGGAAGCCAGCCGTTAACATAATCTTGGATGACGGTACTGGCAGGTCACTTTCCGATTGTCAACGACAAGTTCGTCTTTCAACAAGTCCTTCTATTGTAGACAACCCTAATTCTAAAACTGCGAAGTTCAATTCAATTGAACATGAGAATGATGAAGCGTGCTCCATTTGTTGCTATGGGGGAGAGTTAATTTGCTGTGAGTATTGCCCTTCAGCTTTCCACATGAATTGCCTTGGCTTAAACGAAGTTCCCGATGGCAACTGGTTTTGCCCATCCTGCTGCTGTGGAATCTGTGGCATTGGGTATTTAAGGGAGAAAAGTTTTCGTACTTGTCATCAATGTGAGCTTAAGTTCCATATTGATTGCTTGAGCTTGAAGAGTTACGAAAACATGGTATTATTATGTAGCCAGAAGTCTAAAAAGGTCTTTTATGGTCTGCAAAAACTTACAGGGAAGCCAATACCAGTGGGAAACAATGTGACATGGACATTATTGAAATCTGATCATCATGGTGCAGAAAATTACAGTAAGTCAAGGGTTGCACTAAAAGTTATGCATGAGTGTTTCGAACCAACCAAAAATGATGAGACGGGAAGAGATGTGGTTGAAGATGTGGTTTTCAGCCGAGTCTCAAAGCTGAAACGATTGAATTTCAAAGGATTCTATAGAGTGATTGTGGAGGAAAAGGAGGATGCGGTTTCAGTGGCCACTCTGAGGGTGTACGGTAACTGGGTGGCTGAAATGCCCCTTGTCGCCACCAGTTTCAGACACCGCCGCCGCGGATTGTGTCGACTTTTGGTAGATCAAGTTGAAAAGAATCTAGTGAAATTAGGGGTGGAGAAGCTGATTTTGCTTGCACTGCCTACCACGGTGGATACGTGGGTTAAGTGCTTTGGGTTTACTCGCATGGAAAAGGATGAAATATTACATCTTTTACGGTATAACTTACTAGATTTCCAGGGAACTATCCTTTGCCAAAAACTGTTGACATAGAAAATTACTTAGATGTATCTTTTTATATAATATTTGAAATTATTCATAATCGTACTATAATTAAGTTTCAATATTTAAACTAATATTTGACCGTGTATTCATTTGTTGCAATGTAAAAATATTTGTTGCAATGTAAAAACTTGAATTATTATTCTCCAGTGTTTTTAAAAAAACGCATTTATATGTTTAAATTTGTTTAACTATAGGATTATATGATATGGCAAATGTATGGAAATGATAAACTTGATTTAGATATATCTATATCAGCTATTTACATGTTTTTTGATATTTGTTCAAGTAATATTATATAAATGTACCTTTTTTTATTAATGCAATTTTATAAATATTTTTATTTTTTCCTTGTAGCTGAGACTTGCAAATAATTAATAGTAACCTCCAAAAAGAATCTGACATGGTCTTATTTAAATATCTAATGGGTTAATACAAGGAAACTTTAAATATTAAGATGGGTAAAATTTTAGTGAAAAATATGAATTCCTCAAACTTTGTTCAAAATAAATAATGTAAATAGTTAAAAATTGATAAATAAAATTAATTTATTTGCTAATTCATATATCAAGGCACTGAATATAACGTCAATGGCGTTGGTAAGGGGCTGGGAATTAATGATTGCTTTACACTTAGTTTTAAGGTTTTTTTATACATGTAAATTACTTATAAATCAAAAGATAATATGTGCAAAACCACACTGAAATATTTGTCTTTTTTGTTGTTGCAATGAAAACAATACTTGATACACCCCATGGCGGGGCCAAACAAAGAAATAGTAAAAATACAAATACATATAAAATTAAATTAAATTTATAAAATTGGTGAATTGAACTCACAAAAAAATTAAAAATAATCACCCAAAACTTTTGAAAAATGATTATTTTATAAAAAATTAATTTTTATGAAAATAATTTTTTCTCCACCCAATAAAACCCAACATTCCTCAATTGTAACACCTTTAACCCACGTCCGTTGTCAGAATATGGTATAAGGCGTTACCGAACTCAAACGCATGCATACAAACATTTCCAGGTCATAAAATTTCGTTCAAGTTTAAAACTTTTTAATTTCTATCTTAAAGTCCCTTATATGAGTCTACGAGGCCCAAAACAAACATTGGAGGTGGTTAGGGACTAAACCGAGAACTTTTGAAATTTTTGAGACACTAAGAAAATTTTCGTATTTTGGAGAGTTACACGCCCGTGTGGGAAGACCGTGTGGTCACACACGCCCGTGTGGCTCAGGACTCTCCCATGTAACTATCTGTTTATGACGTCATCACCCATTTAGGGTCGCACGGCCATGTCACACGCCCATGTGCTAGGCCGTGTGACCATCTGTATGGATGATAGTTAGGCTATTTACCAAGCCTTTTTCCATCCAAAAACCTTGCACATCCATGCTAAGTTTATCAACACACAACATGGCATTTTTAGGCATCCCAATAACCACACCATGGCATTCACACACTATTTATAAATCACATTCAACATGCACAACCACACACACACTTAACTAATTATAACATGTAACTTACTCAACCATTCGCATTTAGTATTTGCCACACATAATTGCCACAGGTTCACTCATCCAACCCAAACATGAATGCACATCTATGTAATGCTTCATCATAAACTTATAACATAGCAAATATTGGCCACACTAAATGGCTTTATACAACAATGACCTTCAATTAGCATAGGCCAATATTCTAGGCCAACTCATAATATCATGTACACAATAACCAAGTCCCTATACATGCCATACACTTAAAATGGTAGAAAATCATTGATACCCATCAATAGCTTGTTAACGTGATAGGATCTCCGATGACCTCCAACTCGAGCTAGTATCTATGACACTATAAGAAAAAGGAAAGGAAGAGAGAGTAAGCATATAGCTTAGTAAGTAGGTATGTAAATAATAAACAATTTATTAACATGCTTTTAACAATCCTCATAATATATTCTCAAGATAATGCAATCATAATTGCACAAAGTTCCACTATTCACTTATGTTCATATCAAGCTGTTTATGCGGGTTACAGTCACTAAATTATTTATATCTTGAGCTACAGAACTCCAAATTAAGTTCCACTAATTTTCCCTAAAACTAGGCTCACATATATCCTTACCATAAAATTTCTAGAATTTTTTGTGTAGCCAATAAGTACAGTTTATTCTTTAAAGTCGTCCCTATTCTACTATCCAATAGTTTCGACCCTTATTCACTAAAAATTAATTATCTCCACGTATGGGACTCGGATGATGTTATCGATTGATTCTATTGAAAATAGATTCATTAAGAATTAAAAAAATATAAATTATAACTCGTAATTATTTTTATACTATGTTTAATGATTTTCCAAAGTCAGAACAGGGGATTTCAAATTCATCCTGAACGTATCCCACAAAAATTCAAACATCTCATACTATGAAATTCTTTTCTTACGTTGTTTCTTCTATGTGAGGCTAGACTCAATAAGATTTAATTTAATCTCTTATTCAACCTCTAATTCAATTTTCACAAATTTTGGTGATTTTTCAAAGTTATACAATTGCTCTTGTCCTGAACTGTTTTACTGCTAACTTTACTATTTCATTATTTCTTTGTATTAACATCCATTTAATCATACATAACACCAAAGCATATCCTTAACTAGCCATTCCAATAGCTAGTCATTATCAAATATTTACATGCCATTCATTGGCCAATTTAACCTATACATCAACAATAAAAGTTAAACTTATCATGTTTCAATTTAATTTGGCCTAAAAGCCTCAAAAATTATCATCAATCAAATTTACCACCTATTTATACATCATAAGTATAGACTTATAATCACAAGGTCATCACAAGATCATTTTCATAGGTAGGACTTACCCATTTACATTCTTACCAAATGTCCCATATACATCGAGTTCATTACTCATGAATTTTGCATACATACCTGTACCCTTTCAACATGATCGTACCTTGTCATTTCTTTGACAAAATCTTTGGATTTACCCGTTGAACCTCTTGGGATACTAAGGACACTCAGGAAAACTCGTACATGATGTATCATACCAATGCCATGTCCCAGACATGGTCTTACATGGAAATCTCATATTAATGCCAATAGCCCAGCTACGATCTTACACGATGCCTCATGCCGTTGCCATGTCCCAGACATGGTCTTACACTAGCTCACATAACGATGCTGATGCCATGTCCCAGACATGGTCTTATATGGGATCACATGCCGATGCCATATCCCAGGTATAGTCTTACACAATTACACATATTGCCATGGTCCAACCATGGTCTTTACTGTCAATTCATAACATGTCGTAATTCGATCATTCTCAACCCTACATTTCTTTTAATTTGATCTTTCAATACGATCTTGTATTTTTATATTATTCATGATCTAATAATAACATACGAAATAATATATGATATTGATTAAGCATTTAAACATATCAAATTTAATGCTTATTAACATACGAACTTACCTCAGTATGAAACGACGAAATAAGTTAATTACTCGATTATCTTGCTTTTCCCCCGATCTAATCTCGACTTTCATCTTCCTTAATCTATAACAACACATTTAATTTATTTATTCATCAGGCTACTCAAATTAGCCCAATTTCACATTTTTGGTAAAATTACATTTTTACCCCTATAGTTTGTCATATTTGCACTTTTTCCCCTAGGCTTGTAAAATGAAATGTGTTCAATTTCTTTACTACCCATGCATAGCCGGACCTTTTTCATGTTTAGGGCAGCTTACATTTTCCATTATTTCACACATTTACCACCTATTTTACAACTTTTACAAAATGGCCCATTTTAGGTGTTTTCATGAAAATCATTTAACAAAAGTTGTTTATTTAACAACCAATATTCATTTTCTTCCATAAAAATGCAGCAAACAACATGAATATTCTCATGGAAAAATCCTATACTTTCAACCATTTTGCAAAATAGTCCCCTCATTAGCTAGATTAAGCTACAAAGGTTCCAAAAATACAAAAATGGCCATCAAAATCACTTACTTGTGTGGGTTAAAAGTTGCTGAAATTTTCAAGCTTCCATGGCCATTTCTGTAATACCCTAAATTCGGCCCGGACGTTATGGCCGAATTCGGTGTGTCACATTGAAGTGTTTTAGCGAAAACCGTGTTTTCATTGAAAACCCTTCTTAAACAAAAGAAACCTTAATAAACACACCTTTCAGTTGCGAAAGCCTTGTTTTAAGCATTTGATTTAACAAAACTTATCATTTAGAAATTAAGTTGCAGAAACGTTTAAAACATACTATAATTTAGGAAACCCATGTCCAACTTCTCGTAATTACAATGGAAATAATAATACTTCAATTAATAATAGCATAATGAAAACCTTATTACAATCTGGTCTGAAACATACTTAATAAAATAAAACTTATAAGCTTCAAAAAAAGTCCAAATTTGTCTTGCTAGCTGGCCACCCAGAGTCCCTCCAAACATCGCACTGTCTATTGAGCATCACCTAAAAAAAATAAAAGAGGGGGTGAGTTTTCGCAAACTTAGTGTGTACAACCCTCGACGGAAAACAAGTATTCAAAAATTATCATACATCAAACATGCAATGCAATCCATTCAAATTATCCATCCGCTACACACCAGCTCCGCCCCCATCACACTATGTGGGGATATAAATATCGACCCACCCAGCCCACACACCAATGGTAGCCCGGTTGCGAAACTACCTTCATTTACATATTGGGATTTAAAAGTCGTTGGTGGATCCACGATTGTCAGGCAACCATACGATCCTCAAATACTTCCTCCGTACCATCATTCCCACCCCATATGCAACCTAAGCAGAACATCAGATGTAGGCATGTCACATCCACAAAACTTACATTCAACACCTAGAGGTATTTTGGTCATTTTTGCCCTTAGGGGCATTTCGATAATTTTCCTTTAATTATGTTTTTCACTTACCTTGACCCGTTAACAAGTCCCGTGAGCTAAGATGAACGAATACTATGCACCAGGTAGGATTCCAGAGAAGAGGAGGTGGGTCATTAAGACCGCTTAAGTACCAAGCTCTCCCTAGATCCAATCCTAGACATGCATATACCCGTTGCCACACCTTAACCCTATGACTTGTCCACGGTCTCAATTAATTAATTAAGTTTTATGTAGTCATCATATACTAGGCCCAATACCCCTAGATACATGCATATGGCCCACTGGGCCCAATCTTATTCATATGGCCCATATGGCCCAGTTCATATTCTTATGGCCCACTAGGCCAAATTCACATTCATATGGCCCATTAGGCCCAAATCACATTTATATGGCCCGTTAGGCCCAATCACATTCATATTCATGCTCACATACAAATTCCTATCACATAACATCAATATTCAGTTTTTGCCTATTATGGGCCCAACAGCCCATCGGGCCCATTTAGCCCATTCTGGCTCGTATAGTCAAATCACAACCCAAGTCCACGAAACCACCCGTGGGTCTCAAGAAACCTAGTGGTCTCCCCCTTACGGGTGTTCGCGCACTCGCAAGACTACCGTAGCCAAACTTTCGGCTTTTGTCAATCTACTTGTGTGTGCAGTGTATGTACACACCTGGTAAGCAAGCGTGATGTGATCTCTTTAGCCCAAACCTACAATCGATATCACTCAAAGATTAATTTTACATACTTATCGAATACTTTACGAAAAGCCAAAATCTCACATTAACCTTACCTTACGCGATAAGTATAACAACCCCTTCACTAACCACGATCAACTCCTAGATCTGCACCAATCGTAACTATTAAAACCAGAATAATAGGTGACACGTATCCAACACAAGTCCCCTTACCTTACTATGACTATTCGGCCAACCTTAGCCAATGGATGAGGAATACTTACCAAAACCGCAAACACTTAAAGAGCAATTCGACAGTGAGCTAAGATCCGAGATCCGATACTAATTCCCTACCAAAGTTGATTGAAAGAGTGAGGGACAATAATTGATACCTAGCAAAGAAAACCGATTAGAAGAGCAACACTTACACTAGATTCAATCAAAGAGTATTCAGCCCTTGGGAGATTCGGCTTTTTGGCTTTTCAAACTTAGTATAGTGAATAAGGTTTATTTGGTACAGATTAAAGAAGAAGAGTAGAAGAAGAAATTGGCTAACTAAAACAAAGAAAATTGTGTAGAGAAGAATAAAAATCGGCAGGAAGAAAAGAAAGAAAAACAAAAGGGTTTTCAGATTTTTGGATATTGAAAAGAAAAGGGTTTTCGACTTTTGGAGAAAGGGGTTTCTAGCAACAAGGTGAAGAAGAATTTCGACAGTAGCCTGGCAACCCTATATTCGACCCCTATTTATAGCCCTTATAGCTGAATTTTCCATGCCCAATTCCCAATTCGGCTCCATCACTTCTCCCTTTTCATCTCCTCGGTTTTCTCCCTGATAACCCCTTGATCTTTTCCTTAATTTTCTCTTCTGAACACTCCCCTTGGAGTGCATCTTCACGCCACTTCCATCCTTCTAGAAGGACAAAATTAAACTTTTAAAAATACTAAGGTAGGATTCGAACCGTGGATCTCCTTGCTAGCTACTAACGTCACCTCCCTACTCCCTAAGTGGCGTCACCTAGCCACTCCTCCACAAGGCTTTTTGATGCTATTTTCCCCTATTTTTATTTAAAAGCCCAACTACTTGCCAACCCTAATTCTTTTAATAATTAAACTATAATTTCATTTATTCCTAGGTTCGAACTCAAAACTTAATTAAGACCTACTATAATTATCACATGGCTAGGAACATAAAACACAAATTTTTATCAAAACAGAAAGCAAAGAAAGTTCGGGATTTCAGGATTTTTGGGGCGTTACAATTTCCTTGGGTAAGAATCGGTGGAGAAGAAAGAGAAGTAAGGAGATGATAGATTTTCTTTTTATTTTACTATTATTCTACCTATTAAGTCACCTAAAGCCATTAACTTTGATCATTTTAATTTTTTTTTTGTCTCCATGTACACCCACCACTCATTATTAGTGGTCTAATTACTCAATAAGGACCTCCACATCTAATTTCTTTAGCTACAGAACACTTTTGACTAGTAGAACATAATTTTCACTCTTTATGCGGTTTAGTCCCTTTTTCGAAATTAAGCATGCAACTGCTAAAATTAATTCCCCAAAGTTTTCAAATATCTATAAAATCATGCTATAACACATAAAATAATATCAAAAATAAATTTTTTGACCTCAAATTTGTGGTTCCGGAACCACTATTCCGACTAAGCCCAAAATCGGGATGTTACAATTCTCCCCCTCTTAGGGATTTTTGTCCTCGAAAATCTTATCGGAAAAGAGATTAGGGTATCATTCTCGTAGTTTCCCTTATCTCGACAAAGAGTCCTCTTCTAGGGGATACTTCCATGATTACTCTATCATCGACTTGAATTCAAACATCTTAAATTTTCAAACCCATATACCACATGTCTGTCTGAAGTTGCTTTCAACTTTCACGAACCACTTTCACCCCCTTTTTCCTCAGAATTACAATTCAATCCCATCTCAAAGTATTAATAATAATAGAAATCCAAATCTGAAGTCATCTCACATTGTACTTGTATAGTTTCCACTCACCATCACATTTTGATAGTTCTCAGTCTTGCAAAGAAGATATCACTCCAGCTTTACATTTTAGCTAAATTCAGACTCCCATCAAATAGGAATGATCATGTAGCCAACACTCACAAAATGAACAAAGGCTTTCCATTAAATTGTCTGTAACATTGCATCCTCCACATTCTTGGAATCAAGGAGCATATGACTTTATTCATCAAACAAACAAAGTAATCAATTTCTCAACACCGACACACTAGTAGTCGGCTCTAAGTCACTCATTTAGCAACTCTTTTAATGAGATTTTAACCATTCGAAAGCATAAACTGTCACTTTACATTCTTATTTTAGAACACATTCCAATCTATTTGATAGTGCATCACTTAAAAATCAGGAATTCTTTAATCAATTTAAACAGAACTCAAAACTAGCGCTTCGATTAATAACACTTTCAACTGTTATTTTTCGATTTCACTAATATGCAACAGACCAACTCATTCAAATGAAAACAATTGAGTCGATTTCAAATACCAAATAATAGCATATCAAAATACTCATTTCTTCATGCTATTAACTAACTCAAACATACAATCTTTTACAACTCCTTTAGCATTCTAATCAAAACCTTCACAACTGCATTTGCTCATGGAAAACAAAATATCCTAATTAAACTCACTGACTGTAATCAGACTTTCTTGAGAAAAAGAAAATTTTCATAGAGTTTGAGCCTGAGCTTTCACTATTTTTACTTTTGCCGAGGTCAATTCTTTTCACGAAAAATAGAGGAATTCTGATATCAAAAGCATTACATTCTCATGATCGAATTAGGATTACACCTATAACAAACATAGCTACCACAAGCCAATGAATACACATACTAGAAGTCTGATAACCTAACTCATAAGAAAAATAATAAGGATATTGATGATTCCTCAGAGAAAACCAGAAGAAATCAACGCTCACATGTTCTGAAATCAATTGTAATAGGGGTAATATTTATATTCCAAATATACGAGTACAAAGCAAAACAACTTTCGGTAGAAACAGAAGAGTAGTCTCATAAATTTTCATCATCCACATGTATTCCAACATGATAGGATAGAATCCCAAAGAGATGAGGCAATGCCATTCATAATTCAAACAAACCATCAATACTTTCATCTAAAATTAAAGTTAGCTAACATTCTCACTCGATAGGAATTTCATCAGAAAATGGACATTCACGTGGATCCCTGAGGATGAATGAATATATACTCAGAATACTCAAAAAAAGATCATTGTAATCTATTCAACCATAATTGTTACACATAGACATTTTTACAATTCAAACATCATTTCTCTGACTAATCCTGTTATCATAAACCTCTATATTATTCCACTCAGTAACGAAAATCAATTTGGAAGAACTTTCAGTAAACACATCTTTAGACTCCATACCTAATTGAGTCGATTAGCAGAGACTAACTTCTTCTTTAACCGTGACATTGCATAATCCGTATAATGTTTAAAATAATCTGATATTTCTTTTAAAACTGAGTTCGTTTATCACACTATGCTCAATTCTATTTGTATTACTAATTATTTCACCACTGAACTCTTTAGTTCATACATATGAACTTATTCAACATGATTCTCGTAAAATGTCGTCATAAAGCATTACTGGTAAGGAGGTGAGGTCGTAAAGCCTCTAACTTGACTCTTATAAATACACACATATGTCTTAGCATTCATCACTAATGTAATACCATCATAATCACATAGTTCATTCCAAACAAATTAACACACTTATTTATCATACAAATGTTTTCTGTCATCCACAATTTCAAACAATGACTATACTTACTCGAGCTCAATATTAATATCTAATTAAATTCCAACACTTAGCTTCCATTTTACTTATCGACATTTTTCAAATCAGAGATCAGCTTACGGGTTTGAGTACGTCGTTTACTTGATGCCATAGTCCAACTCTGGTCTTACATGTCATTACGATGCCATAGCCTGGCTATGGTCTTACATTCCATACTTTTCCATGGTCTAACCATGGTCTTATCTGTCAATTCCTCATTGAATGATCGTACTCATTTCCTGCGCTCTACTCAATTTGATCTTCCAATTCAATTTTCGTACTATTACAATATTCATGGTTCAATAACTAAGACATAAAACAAAACATCATATTATCTCTAATTTAACAATTAAACATAAGATTCTACCATATAAACATACTGATTACACTTATTCAAGAAAGTGTACATAAACACACATTCCGTCTATTTGAGTAAATTTGCTTACCATATTCACTTAATTAAATATGATGAGCACATAACATCACATGCAAGCCAAGCAAACACGGGTGGGCTTATCACCATATAAACTTTCATTTTATTATACATTTCCACATTTCTCAACTCATGGTTGTCTCACTTCGTACATTAACACATACATATCATGAACTTTTATTCATACCTTTCTAAGTTTCATCTTATCATAAACACATTTCAATCACTTCAATATCATTTTTCAGTATTATTGAAAACAGCTCAGTTGGAAGTCATCTCTGTCTTAACAAAACAATTTCTTTAGAGCCGGAAGATACACACTATCTCGAGTAGTAATATGGCATGTATAGTCATTTAACAAAAGTTGTTTATTTAACAACCAATATTCATTTTCTTCCATAAAAATGCAGCAAACAACATGAATATTCTCATGGAAAAATCCTATACTTTCAACCATTTTGCAAAATAGTCCCCTCATTAGCTAGATTAAGCTACAAAGGTTCCAAAAATACAAAAATGGCCATCAAAATCACTTACTTGTGAGGGTTAAAAGTTGCTGAAATTTTCAAGCTTCCATGGCCATTTCTGTAACACCTCAAATCCGGCCCAGACGTTATGGCCTAATTCGGCGTGTCACATTGAAGTGTTTTAGCGAAAACCGTGTTTTCATTGAAAGCCCTTCTTATACAAAAGAAACCTTAATAAACACACCTTTCAGTTGCGAAAGCCTTGTTTTAAGCATTTGATTTAACAAAACTTATCATTTAGAAATTAAGTTGCGGAAACGTTTAAAACATACTATAATTTAGGAAACCCATGTCCAACTTCTCATAATTACAATGGAAATAATAATACTTCAAGTAATAATAGCATAATGAAAACCTTATTACAATCTGGTCTGAAACATACTTAATAAAATAAAACTTATAAGCTTCAAAAAAGTCCAAATTTGTCTTGCTAGCTGGCCACCCAGAGTCCCTCCAAGCATCGCACTGTCTATTGAGCATCACCTAAAAAAAATAAAAGAGGGGGTGAGTTTTCGCAAACTCTGTGTGTACAACCCTCGACGGAAAACAAGTATTCAAAAATTGTCAAACATCAAACATGCAATGCAATCCATGTAACGCCCTGAATTTTTGGGAATTCTGAAAAAAAAGTTTGTAAAATTAAAATTCTGTGTTCTGCTTGTTAAGTGTAGGTTTAATTGTGATAGTGGGCCTCTAAAAGGCCAAAGCTTAGGATAACCCGATAGTTTTAATTAATATTAAATTCCATAAGAGAAAGGGATTCTGGTAAATTGGGCTTTGAGGAATTAATTGTGTAAAATAGATCACAAGGAAGCAAGTGGTGAAGTGGCATGTGACGCCACAGGGAAGGCTATAAGCGGCGTGTGGAAGCTAGGGAGGACCCAGGTTCAAGTCACAATGACAGCAAATCAAGGGATTAATTTTTATGAACAGAAAAGGTAAGTAGTGGAACTGAAGTAAAAGTCTGTCAGGAGGAGTTTGAGTTGCTCAGGAGACTGAGTAAGGAGGGGATAAGGGAGAGGATTTAGGAGCTGATCAAGGAGGATGGTGTTGGCCTAATAGTGGACTCTTGAGGAGCAAGAGTTGACCGACCAAGGGTTTCTTTAGGGGGTAAATTTCTGCTAGGTCAAAAGCTAGGTATAAATTCGGCATTTAGGAGTGTTGTGCCGTTTTTTTTTCTTTTCTGACCATTCTTCCTTCTCTTCCTTTCTTTTCTTTTCTTTTTTCTCTCCATCTATCTTCCTTCTTCTTTCCCCATAGCCGAATCCTTCCATTATTCTATTCATCTCCACGTTCTTATTATTGTTCTTAAGCCTTATATACAAAAGCTGAAATCCCGAAAGCTTGATTCTTTTTGTGCCGATTTCTTTTAACCAAAACCACATCTCTTCTCTTCATCATTTGTGGCCGATTCACCAGCCCTCTAAAACCTCAAGTTTTGACGACAAGACCATAGCAAAACCCTCTCGTTTTACCTTTCTAAACACAAGTTGCAAAAAGCCGAAACCCCACATTAAAAGGGACTTGGCCGAATACTGAAGTCACTGAAAGCTCGACTTTTGTTATCATCTGAGGGCTTAGATCTACATTGGGATCGAGTGGGAAACTCATTGGAATCATTCACTAAGGAATCGGTGGTAAGTCTTCTCCAAAACTTAGTCTTCTTACATATTTTAGGAAAAGCCGAAATCCCTAAAAGTTAGGGAGGTTGTCGATTTGGACTTGTAATCCTGAGGGGTCGTAATAACTATTTTGTTTTGGTAATAGCATGATTTAGAGGCGATTGATCAAGGGCTTGGACAGGTGGAACGATCGGATCTTTGGAGTCAACCATAGTTCGGCAGTAAGGTAAGAGCAATAAGGGTTTTAGGCATGTTTGGCCGAATGTGGTAAGGGACTATATACTCAATTTTATTTCGATATTTGGAGTAATATTAAGTGATTCAATTGTAGGCAGTTCGTGTGTAGATCTCGTCGAGGAAATCCCAAAAATAGGTGTGTAACTGACACCCTCTCATAGGCTAGATCGGCAAAAGCCGAAAAGCCGAAATGCCAAAAAGCCGGTATTTTGGGCACTTGCGACTGTGCGAATGCTCGTAAGACGTATGGGTAATTATTACTGGTAATCGAAAGTGATAAAACTGTAGTACGCGCGATTTCGTGCGTTTTGATATTTTGGGCTTAATGGGCCAAAACTGGGTTAATGGGCCAACGGGCCCAAATTCGGTAAGAACGCTCGGTAAGTGTTTCTGGCTAAACGTAATAGCTACGATATGCATGAAAACCTTAGAAATAGTTAGATTTACCAGAATACCCCTATGTATGCAAAATTACCATTATACCCCTATGTATGCTAAATGACCTTTATACCCCTAGGGTTAATTTTGTCTGAAAAGCATGATGAATTAAATCTGTATGATGTATGCCATGAATGTATATCTGTTGCATGGGGACATGGGTTATATTATGGAGGAAGCGTCCTGATGGCTATGCCACAAATTATCTATTCTGGTGGCCCTGCCACAGCCACATATATCTGTTCTGGTGGCACTGCCACAAAATATCTGCATCTGGTGACTCTGTCACATTTTCTGTATCTGGCAGCCATGCTGCATATTTCTGTGGCGTGTAGCGGTTGGGTGGGTCGAGTAGTCTCCCCACATGGTGAAAGGATGGTATGGGGGTGTATGTGGTTGGATATGGTTGGGTTTCTGCATAAGCATGATATATCTATTCTGGTTTGTTCTGGGCCTACGGGCTTTATTCTGATATCTGTTCTGGGTTGAGGCCAACTTATTCTGTCTCTATGGTTTGAACTAATTTAGGCTATGGTTGGGTTGAATTACATACTGAGTTTTCCAAAACTCACCCCTTATTTTCATCCTCGCAGGTAATCCTCAACCATAGTGGGCTTGGAGCTGTAAGGGATTTGGACTGGCCACATGTTTCTACGAACCTGGTTTCTTTCTGGTGAATTGGACGTCCTTTTAATTTCATCTATGGTTTTGGGTTTCAAGTGTAATAAAGCCTTTTAATTATTTTTATGGTTTTAATTACTTTTATTATTTTATTTTACTATGATGAAGAAAACTATGATGACTAAGGAAAATGGGTTAGCTTTAGGACGCGTTTTCAAAAAAACATTAAGGGATTTCAAAATAACACGATTACAAGTAAGACTTCCGCTAAGCAAATGTTTTCAAACTTAATCATTTTCTTAAGATAGACATAACTAGACGGTTTTCTCAAAATTATACGAGTCGTTAAGATGTGGCAATGGTGGTGTGCATGTCTAGGATTGGATCCAAAGGGAGCTTGGTACTTAAGCAGTTCGACGGACTCACCTCCTCTTCTTCCTGGTTTCCTACCTTGTGCACAGCTTCTATTCACCTTAACCTGCTTTAAAAAGTATCTTTTACAACCTCAACTAAGTTTTCCAAACTAAGTAAAACGATACGTTTTGAACGCATCGATGTGGCGCACCGGATCCGATCATAACGTCTAGGCCGGGTTTGGGGTGTTACATTTAGTGGTATCAGAGCCTAGGTTGCAACAACTCGGCTGTGGAATGGGTTTACAAAAATGAAGATTTTTAAAAAAAATTAGTTTAAAAAAATCTGGACTTCTGAAGGTAGCATTCCGAATCTCCGGCCCAAGCCTGTAAGTATTCTGAATTTTTCTGAATATATTCTGAATTATCTGTCTGTACTGAAACTTTACTAGAATACTCTAGATAGGATGCTACTAAAACCCTAGAAAAGCTTGCTAAAAGACTGAAACTGTAGCTAGACGTCGATTCTACGAAAACCATCTCTGAATTACTGTCTGAATCATAAAACATCTGTCATACACATTGGGATGATATTAATGCATAAAATTCGTAATCAGATAATACGATATGAGTACGCGAGCAGCTCGAGGTAGAGGCCGTGGACGAGGCTGAGGAAGAGCTCGAGCAGGATCTTCGTCTTCAGGACATATGTCAGTGGCAGAAGCACCGGTACCTTCAGCAACGGAAGTGGAATCTCATGATCATGGTGCCGGGGATGACGCCCTATCGCAGGCAATGCTTCGAGTTCTGGAGAGGGTTGCCGGGGCAAGTTCGGGCAACGGAATTCGAGGGTCGATTTCTGAACGACTCCAGGCTAATGGAGCGGAGATCTTTAGGGGCGTATTTGGTGTAGCCCCGAATGTGGCGGAATATTGGTTGGAGGCCACGGAACGAATTATGGATGACTTAGACTGTTCTGTTGAGCAAAAGCTGAAGGGGGCCGTATCGTTGCTGCGAGATGAGGCTTATCAGTGGTGGCTTACCGTGAGGGATGGAACCCCAGCTGATAGGGTTACTTGGGAGCTGTTTAAGACAGCCTTTAAAGGAAAGTACGTCGGGGCAAGTTATGTGGACACCCGTAGGAAAGAATTCCTGAATCTGGTCAAAGGAGGCAAAACTGTTGCTGAGTACGAGGCTGAATTCCTGAGGCTGAGTAGGTATGCTGTGGGAATAGTTGCTACGGAGTATGAGCATAGCGTTCGCTTTGAGGATGGACTCAGAGATGACCTTAAGGTGCTGATTGCTCCGCAGAGGGAGCGTGACTTCGCGGTTCTGGTGGAAAAAGCTAAGATCACTGAGGAGGTAAAGCGTACTGAGAGGCAGAACTGTGAGAAAGATCGAAACCATTTCCGGAGGGATTTTGGACCTTCGGGTGGAGCAAACAAGAATGTCAAAAGGGCGAGAGTGGAGGAGCCAGTTCGAGCCGTTTCGATGAATGTGGTTAGACCGCCAATCTGTGGGGACTGTGGTAAGGTACACTTGGGTGAGTGTAGGAAACGTTCTGGTGCTTGTTTCCGATATGGATCGATGGAGCATAGAGTTAAGGACTGCCCATAGAGAGCTGATCAGGCTCAGGTTGCTGTACAGAGGGTTGTTCAACCCATGAGAGGTGGACCACAACCACCGAGAGGACGTGGACAAGGTAGGGGCGGAAATGGGAATGGAAATGGTCGAGGTCGAGGGGTGCCTCGCAGGGGAATCAAAAATGCTGAGGCTCAACAGCCAGCGTTGGTGTATGCAGCTTGTCGTCGAGAGGAGGGCGACGCACCTGATGTCATAACTGGTACATTTTTAGTTTCTAATATGCTGTATACTCCCTTGGTGGATATTGGATCTACTCATTCTTATGTTGTGTGTACCATATCTGGGTCTTTGGGAGTGCATTCTGAGAAGATAGTGAGTGGGGTATCTGTGCTAAGTCCATTGGATCACTCGGTTAGGGTAGACAAGCTGTATAAGGATGTACCCTTAGAAACTCAAGGTAGGATCTTTCCTGGCGATCTAATGGAGTTGCCGTTTGGAGAGTTTGATTTCATTCTGGGAATGGACTGGCTTGTTAAGCATAAGGCGACTCTGGACTGTTCTGCTAAGCGAATGGTGCTAAGGACCACGGAAGGGGATGAGGTTATGGTGATAGGTGAGCGAAGGGACTATTTGTCTAATGTGATATCGGCATTGAGGGCTGAAAAGTGGATTCGAAAAGGTTGTGAGGCCTATTTGGCATTTGTAAGTCAAACAGATGTAGAGGGGCTAACAGTGGATAAGGTTAGAACTGTAAAAGAGTTCCAAGATGTCTTTCCGGAGGAGCTTCCGGGACTGCCTCCAAACCGAAAAGTTAAATTTGGAATCGGCCTGTTGCCTGGGACAGCACCAGTGTCCATTGCACCATATAGGATGGCCCCGAAGGAGTTAGTGGAGTTAAAGGCGCAAATTCAAGAATTGTTGGATAGGGGCTTTATTAGGCCAAGTGTGTCTCCATGGGGAGCACCGGTGCTATTCGTGAAGAAGAAGGATGGGACGATGCGCATGTGCATTGATTATCGCCAGTTGAACAAACTGACGATTAAGAATAAGTACCCTCTGCCAAGGATTGACGATCTGTTCGACCAGCTTAAAGGAGCTTCTGTATTTTCCAAGATCGATCTTCGATCTGGATATCATCAGTTAAGGGTCAAGGAGGCAGATATTCATAAGACAGCATTCAGGACTCGTTATGGTCATTATGAGTTTCTGGTTATTCCATTTGGACTAACAAACGCTCCTGCAGAGTTTATGGATCTGATGAATCGTGTGTTCCAACCATTTCTGGATCGGTTCGTGGTCATCTTTATCGACGATATTCTGGTATATTCTGAGACCGAAGCAAAACATGATGAGCATCTCCGCACTGTGTTGCAAGTGTTAAGGAAGAAGAAACTTTATGCGAAGTTCAACAAGTGTGAGTTCTGGTTGAGGGAGGTAACCTTTTTGGGGCATGTGGTCTCTACAGAGGGGATTAAAGTGGATCCTCGAAAGATTGAAGCAATTTTGGAATGGAAGCCACCTAGGTCAGTTTCAGAAATTCGAAGTTTCCTAGGGTTGGCAGGATACTACAGAAGGTTTGTGGAAGGTTTTTCTGTGATGGCAGCACCTCTCACAAAACTCATAAGGAAAGGAGTACCGTTTGTATGGACGGAGAAGCAGTAAGAAGCTTTTGAGAGGTTGAAGAAAGTTCTGACTGAAGCACCTGTGTTAATTCAACCAGAGTTTGGAAAAGATTTTACTGTGTACAGTGATGCATCACACGTAGGTTTGGGTTGTGTGTTGAGGCAAGAGGGTAAGGTGGTTGCTTATGCGTCTCGACAACTTAAGCCTCACGAAGGGAACTATCCTACTCATGATTTGGAGTTAGCAACAGTGATCTTTGCACTTAAAATCTGGAGACATTACTTGTATGGAGAAAGGTGTATTATATACACAGATCATAAGAGTCTCAAGTATTTGCTGACTCAGAAGGAACTGAACCTTAGGCAAAGGAGATGGATCGAGTTGCTTAAGGATTATGATTGTTCAATCGAATATCACCCAGGCAAGGCTAATGTGGTAGCAAATGCTCTAAGTCGTAGAGTTGTATCTGATCTGAGAGCAATGTTTGCTCGTCTAAGTCTGTATGATGATGGAAGTTTGTTGGCTGAATTGCAAGTAAGGCCAACCTGGGTGGATCAGATTAAGGAAAAGCAGTTGAAAGATGAGTCTTTGGTCCCTCGTTTTCAACAAGTTAAGGAAGGGGAAACTTCTGAGTTTGGGTTAAATGATGATGGGGTTCTGTGTTTTCGAGGTAGAATTTGAGTTCCGAAGGACTCTGACTTGAGACAGTCAATTTTGAAGGAAGCTCATGGGGGACTTTGTGCCATGCATCCTGGAGGGAATAAGTTGTATCACGACTTGCGAGAACTGTATTGGTGGCCTGGACTTAAGCGAGAGGTAACAGAATTTGTACTGGAGCTAGATCGAAACTAGCACTTCAATAAGCTGCTCTTAGCACGCCGACTATAAGGGTTTAGCTTTGTTCTCCAAAAACCATGGCAGGAGCTTAGCTTAGAATTGGAAACCCCTAGCCCTCCTCTAGATAGCAGAGAACCCCATCCAAGAGCACTCAAACCGAAATGTCTGACATGCCAGCAAGTGAAAGCTGAGCATCAGTTACCTTCTGGATTATTGCAGCCAGTAAAAATACCACTTTGGAAGTGGGAGAGGGTAACCATGGACTTTGTGAGTGGGCTACCCTTGACACCATCGAAGAAAGACTCGATATGGGTGATTGTGGATAGGTTGACCAAGTCGGCTCATTTTATACCTGTTCGCACAGACTTTTCTCTTCAGAAGTTAGCCAAGTTGTATGTGGCGGAGATTGTGCGACTGCCTGGAGTTCTAGTTTCGATTATCTCTGATCGGGATCCTAGATTCACATCTCAGTTTTGGCAAAAGTTGCATGAGGCGTTGAGAACGTGATTGAACTTTAGTACGGCTTTCCATCCCCAAACTGATGGTCAATCGGAAAGAGTTATTCAGATTCTGGAAGTCATGTTGAGGGGATGTGTTATTGATTTCTGAGGTAGTTGGGAGGATTACTTGCCTTTAGCAGAGTTTGCATACAACAATAGTTATCAGTCGAGTATTCGAATGGCACCTTATGAAGCACTGTATGGGCGAAGGTGTCGAACACCTAGTTGTTGGACTGAACTGGGGGAGCGACAAGTTCTTGGACCTGAGTTGGTGGCAGATACTGAGGATAAGGACAGGTTAATTAGAGATCGGTTAAAGGAAGCGTCTGATAGGCAAAAGTCATATGCAGATCTGAAGCGTAAGGAGATTGAATACTCAGTGGGCGATATGGTCTTCTTGAAGGTTTCACCTTGGAAGAAGATACTAAGGTTTGGTAAGAAGGGCAAGTTGAGTCCGCGGTTCATTGGGCCTTATCGGATTTTGAAGCGAGTAGGCCCAGTGGCTTATCAGTTGGAATTGCCTTCAGAGTTAGACAGGATTCACGATGTGTTTCACGTCTCCATGTTAAGGCACTATCGTTCTGACCCTACTCATGTCGTGCCGGTTGCAGAAATTGAGGTGCGAGCTGATTTGACCTTTGAGGAGGAGCCTGTACAAATATTGGATCGAGACGTTAAGGTTCTGAGGAGGAAATCTGTACCATTAGTGAAAGTGCTTTGGCGTAACCATGGCAGAGAAGAAGCTACTTGGGAGCCAGAGGAGGCAATGCAACAACAATACCCTCATCTGTTCGGATCAGGTAAATTTCGAGGATGAAATTTCTTTAAGGAGGGTAGAGTTGTAAAGCCCAGAATTTTTGGGAATTCTGAAAAAAAAGTTTGTAAAATTAAAATTCTATGTTCTGCTTGTTAAGTGTAGGTTTAATTGTGATAGTGGGCCTCTAGAAGGCCCAAGCTTAGGATAACCCGATAGTTTTAATTAATTTTAAATTCCATAAGAGAAAGGGGTTCTGGTAAATTGGGCTTTGAGGAATTAATTGTGTAAAATAGATCACAAGGAAGCAAGTGGTGAAGTGGCATGTGACGCCACAGGGAAGGCTATAAATGGCGTGTGGAAGCTAGGGAGGACCCAGGTTCAAGTCACAATGACAGCAAATCAAGGGATTAATTTTTATGAACAGAAAAGGTAAGTAGTGGAACTGAAGTAAAAGTCTGTCAGGAGGAGTTTGAGTTGCTCAGGAGATTGAGTAAGGAGGGGATAAGGGAGAGGATTTAGGAGCTGATCAAGGAGGATGGTGTTGGCCGAATAGTGGACTCTTGAGGAGCAAGAGTTGACCGACCAAGGGTTTCTTTAGGGGGGTAAATTTCTGCTAGGTCAAAAGCTAGGTATAAATTCGGCATTTAGGAGTGTTGTGCCGTTTTTTTTTCTTTTCTGACCATTCTTCCTTCTCTTCCTTTCTTTTCTTTTCTTTTTTCTCTCCATCTATCTTCCTTCTTCTTTCCCCATAGCCGAATCCTTCCATTATTCTATTCATCTCCACGTTCTTATCATTGTTCTTAAGCCTTATATACAAAAGCTGAAATCCCGAAAGCTTGATTCTTTTTGTGCCGATTTCTTTTAACCAAAACCACATCTCTTCTCTTCATCATTTGTGGCCGATTCACCAGCCCTCTAAAACCTCAAGTTTTGACGACAAGACCATAGCAAAACCCTCTCGTTTTACCTTTCTAAACACAAGTTGCAAAAAGCCGAAACCCCACATTAAAAGGGACTTGGCCGAATACTGAAGTCACTGAAAGCTCGACTTTTGTTATCATCTGAGGGCTTAGATCTACATTGGGATCGAGTGGGAAACTCATTGGAATCATTCACTAAGGAATCGGTGGTAAGTCTTCTCCAAAACTTAGTCTTCTTACATATTTTAGGAAAAGCCGAAATCCCTAAAAGTTAGGGAGGTTGTCGATTTGGACTTGTAATCCTGAGGGGTCGTAATAACTATTTTGTTTTGGTAATAGCATGATTTAGAGGCGATTGATCAAGGGCTTGGACAGGTGGAACGATCGGATCTTTGGAGTCAACCATAGTTCGGCAGTAAGGTAAGAGCAATAAGGGTTTTAGGCATGTTTGGCCGAATGTGGTAAGGGACTATATACTCAATTTTATTTCGATATTTGGAGTAATATTAAGTGATTCAATTGTAGGCAGTTCGTGTGTAGATCTCGTCGAGGAAATCCCAAAAACAGGTGTGTAACTGACACCCTCTCATAGGCTAGATCGGCAAAAGCCGAAAAGCCGAAATGCCGAAAAGCCAGTATTTTGGGCACTTGCGACTGTGCGAATGCTCGTAAGACGTATGGGTAATTATTACTGGTAATCGGAAGTGATAAAACTGTAGTACGCGCGATTTCGTGCGTTTTGATATTTTTGGCTTAATGGGCCAAAACTGGGTTAATGGGCCAACGGGCCCAAATTCGGTAAGAACGCTCGGTAAGTGTTTCTGGCTAAACGTAATAGCTACGATATGCATGAAAACCTTAGAAATAGTTAGATTTACCAGAATACCCCTATGTATGCAAAATTACCATTATACCCCTACGTATGCTAAATGACCTTTATACCCCTATGTATGCAAAATTACCATTATACCCCTATGTATGCTAAATGACCTTTATACCCCTAGGGTTAATTTTGTCTGAAAAGCATGATGAATTAAATCTGTATGATCTATGCCATGAATGTATATCTGTTGCATGGGGACATGGGTTATATTATGAAGGAAGCGTCCTGGTGGCTATGCCACAAATTATCTGTTCTAGTGGCCCTGCCACATATATCTGTTCTGGTGGCACTGCCACAAAATATCTGTATCTGGTGACTCTGTCACATTTTCTGTATCTGGCAGCCATGCTGCATATTTCTGTGGCGTGTAGCGGTTGGGTGGGTCGAGTAGTCTCCCCACATGGTGAAAGGATGGTATGGGGGTGTATGTGGTTGGATATGGTTGGGTTTCTGCATAAGCATGATATATCTGTTCTGGTCTGTTCTGGGCCTACGGGCTTTATTCTGATATTTGTTCTGGGCTGAGGCCAACTTATTCTGTCTCTGTGGTTTGAACTGATTTAGGCTATGGTTGGGTTGAATTACACACTGAGTTTTCCAAAACTCACCCCTTATTTTCATCCTCGCAGATAATCCTCAACCATAGTGGGCTTGGAGTTGTGAGGGATTTGGACTGGCCACATGTTTCTACGAACCTGGTTTCTTTCTGGTGAACTGGACGTCCTTTTAATTTCATCTATGGTTTTGGGTTTCAAGTGTAATAAGGCCTTTTAATTATTTTTATGGTTTTAATTACTTTTATTATTTTATTTTACTATGATGAAGAAAACTATGATGACTAAGGAAAATGGGTTAGCTTTAGGACGTGTTTTCAAAAAAACATTAAGGGATTTCAAAATAACACTATTACAAGTAAGACTTCCGCTAAGCAAACGTTTTCAAACTTAATCATTTTCTTAAGATAGACATAACCAGACGGTTTTCTCAAATTTATACGAGTCGTTAAGGTGTGGCAATGGTGGTGTGCATATCTAGGATTGGATCCGAAGGGAGCTTGGTACTTAAGCAGTCCGACGGACTCCCCTCCTCTTCTTCCTGGTTTCCTACCTGGTGCACAGCTTCTATGCACCTTAACCTGCTTTAAAAAGTATCTTTTACAACCTCAACTAGGTTTTCCAAACTAAGTGAAACGGAACGTTTTGAACGCATCGATGTGGCGCACCGGATCCGGTCATAACGTCTAGGCCGGGTTTGAGGTGTTACAATCCATTCAAATTATCCATCCGCTACACACCAGCTCCTCCCCCATCACACTATGTGGGGATATAAATATCGACCCACCCAGCCCACACACCAATGGTAGCCCGGTTGCCGAACTACCTTCATTTACATATTGGGATTTAAAAGTCATTGGTGGATCCACGATTGTCAGGCAACCATACGATCCTCATATACTTCCCCCGTACCATCATTCCCACCCCATATGCAACCTAAGCAGAACATCAGATGTATGCATGTCACATCCACAAAACTTACATTCAACACCTAGAGGTATTTTGTTCATTTTTGCCCTTAGGGGCATTTCGATAATTTTCCTTTAATTATGGTTTTCACTTACCTTGACCCGTTAACAAGTCCCGTGAGCTAAGAAGAACGAATACTATGCACCAGGTAGGATTCCAGAGAAGAGGAGGTGGGTCATTAAGACCGCTTAAGTACCAAGCTCTCCCTAGATCCAATCCTAGACATGCATATACCCGTTGCCACACCTTAACCCTATGACTTGTCCACGGTCTCAATTAATTAATTAAGTTTTAGGTAGTCATCATATACTAGGCCCAATACCCCTAGATAAATGCAAATGGCCCACTAGGCCCAATCTCATTCATATGGCCTATATGGCCCAGTTCATATTCTTATGGCCCACTAGGCCAAATTCACATTCATATGGCCTATTAGGCCCAAATCACATTTATATGGCCCGTTAGGCCCAATCACATTCATATTCATGCTCACATACAAATTCCTATCACATAGCATCAATATTCAGTTTTTGCCTATTATTGGCCCAACAGCCCATCGGGCCCATTTAGCCCATTCTGGCTCGTATAGTCAAATCACAACCCAAGTCCACGAAATCACTCGTAGGTCTCAAGAAACCTATTGGTCTCCCCCTTACGGGTGTTCGCGCACTCGCAAGACTACCGTAGCCAAACTTTCGGCTTTTGCCAATCTACTTGTGTGTGCAGTGTATGTACACAACTAGTAAGCAAGCGTGATGCGATCTCTTTAGCCCAAACCTACAATCGATATCACTCAAAGATTAATCTTACATACTTATCAAATGCTTTACGAAAAGCCAAAATCTCACCTTAACCTTACCTTGCGCGATAAGTATAACAACCCCTTCACTAACCACGATCAACTCCTAGATCTGCTCCAATCGTAACTATTAAAACCAGAATAATAGGTGACTCGTATCCAACACAAGTCCCCTTACCTTACTATGACTATTCGGCCAACCTTAGCCAATGGATGAGGAATACTTACCAAAACCGCAAACACTTAAAGAGCAATTCGACAAAGAGATAAGATCCGAGATCCGATACTAATTCCCTACCAAAGTTGATTGAAAGAGTGAGGGACAATAATTGATACCTAGCAAAGAAAACCGATTGGAAAAGCAACACTTACACTAGATTCAATCAAAGAGTATTCAGCCCTTGGGAGATTCGGCTTTTTGGCTTTTCAAACTTAGTATAGTGAATAAGGTTTATTTGGTACAGATTAAAGAAGAAGAGTAGAAGAAGAAATCGGCTAACTAAAACAAAGAAAATTGTGTAGAGAAGAATAAAAATCGGCAGGAAGAAAAGAAAGAAAAACAAAAGGGTTTTCGGATTTTTGGATATTGAAAAGAAAAGGGTTTTCGGCTTTTGGAGAAAGGGGTTTCTGGCAACAAGGTGAAGAAGAATTTCGACAGTAGCCTGGCAACCCTGTATTTGACCCCTATTTATAGCCCTTATAGCTGAATTTTCCATGCCCAATTCCCAATTCGGCTCCATCACTTCTCCCTTTTCATCTCCTCGATTTTCTCCCTGATAACCCCTTGATCTTTTCCTTAATTTTCTCTTCTGAACACTCCCCTTGGAGTGCATCTTCACGCCACTTCCATCCTTCTAGAAGGACAAAATTAAACTTTTAAAAATACTAAGCTAGGATTCGAACCGTGGATCTCCTTGCTAGCTACTAACGCCACCTCCCTACTCCCTAAGTGGTGTCACCTAGCCACTCCTCCACAAGGCTTTTTGATGCTATTTTTCACCTATTTTTATTTAAAAGCCCAACTACTTGCCAACCCTAATTCTTTTAATAATTAAACTATAATTTCATTTATTCCTATGTTCGAACTCAAAACTTAATTAAGACCTACTATAATTATCACATGGCTAGGAACATAAAACACAATTTTTATCAAAACCGAAAACAAAGAAAGTTTGGGATTTCAGGATTTTTGGGGCATTACAATTTCTTTGGGTAAGAATCAGTGGAGAAGAAAGAGAAGTAAGGAGATGATAGATTTTCTTTTTATTTTACTATTATTCTACCTATTAAGTCACCTACAGCCATTAACTTTGATCATTTTAATTTTTTTTTGTCTCCATGTACACCCACCACTCATTATTAGTGGTCTAATTACTCAATAAGGACCTCCACATCTAATTTCTTTAGCTACAGAACACTTTTGACTAGTAGAACATAATTTTCACTCTTTATGCGGTTTAGTCCCTTTTTCGAAATTAAGCATGCAACTGCTAAAATTAATTCCCCAAAGTTTTCAAATATCTATAAAATCATGCTATAACACATAAAATAATATCAAAAATAAATTTTTTGACCTCAAATTTGTGGTTCCGGAACCACTATTCTGACTAAGCCCAAAATCGGGATGTTACAATTCTCCCCCTCTTAGGGATTTTTGTCCTCAAAAATCTTATCGGAAAAGAGATTAGGGTATCATTCTCGTAGTTTCCCTTATCTCGACAAAGAGTCCTCTTCTAGGGGATACTTCTATGATTACTCTATCATCGACTTGAATTCAAACATCTTAAATTTTCAAACCCATATACCACATGGCTGTCTGAAGTTGCTTTCAACTTTCACGAATCACTTTCACCCCCTTTTTCCTCAGAATTACAATTCAATCCCATCTCAAAGTATTAATAATAATAGAAATCCAAATCTGAATTCATCTCACATTGTACTTGTTTAGTTGCCACTCACCATCACATTTTGATAGTTCTCAGTCCTGCAAAGAAGATATCACTCCAGCTTTACATTTTAGCTAAATTCAGACTCCCATTAAATAGGAATGATCATGTAGCCAACACTCACAAAATGAACAAAGGCTTTCCATTAAATTGTCTGTAACATTGCATCCTCCACATTCTTGGAATCAAGGAGCATATGACTTTATTCATCAAACAAACAAAGTAATCAATTTCTCAACACCGACACACTAGCAGTCGACTCTAAGTCACTCATTTAGCAACTCTTTTAATGAGATTTAAACCATTCGAAAGCATAAACTATCACTTTACATTCTTATTTTAGAACACATTCCAATCTATTTGATAGTGCATCACTTAAAAATCAGGAATTCTTTAATCAATTTAAACAGAACTCAAAACTAGCGCTTCAATTAATAACACTTTCAACTGTTATTTTTCGATTTCACTAATATGCAACAGACCAACACATTCAAATGAAAACAATTGAGTCGATTTCAAATACCAAATAATAGCATATCAAAATACTCATTTCTTCATGCTATTAACTAACTCAAACATACAATCTTTTACAACTCCTTTAGCATTCTAATCAAAACCTTCACAACTGCATTTGCTCATGGAAAACAAAATATCCTAATTGAACTCACTGACTTTAATCAGACTTTCTTGAGAAAAAGAAAATTTTCATAGAGTTTGAGCCTGAGCTTTCACTATTTTTACTTTTGCCGAGGTCAATTCTTTTCACGAAAAATAGAGGAATTCTAATATCAAAAGCATTACATTCTCATGATCGAATTAGGATTACACCTATAACAAACATAGCTATCACAAGCCAACGAATACACATACTAGAAGTCTGAGAACCTAACTCATAAGAAAAATAATAAGGATCTTGATGATTCCTCAGAGAAAACCAGAAGAAATCAACGCTCACATGTTCTGAAATCAATTGTAATAGGGGTAATATATATATTCCAAATATACGAGTAC
This sequence comes from Gossypium hirsutum, assembly GCF_007990345.1. Lineage (NCBI taxonomy): Eukaryota > Viridiplantae > Streptophyta > Magnoliopsida > Malvales > Malvaceae > Gossypium > Gossypium hirsutum. The sequence continues at coordinate 31,152,980 of NC_053424.1, forward strand.
AAAGCAAAACAACTTTCGGTAGAAACAGAAGAGTCGTCTCATAAATTTTCACCATCCACATGTATTCCAACATAATAGGATAGAATCCCAAAGAGATGAGGCAATGCCATTCATAATTCAAACAAACCATCAATACTTTCATCTAAAATTAAAGTTAGCTAACATTCTCACTCGATAGGAATTTCATCAGAAAATGGACATTCACGTGGATCCCTGAGGATGAATGAATATATACTCAGAATACTCAAAAAAAGATCATTGTAATCTATTCAACCATAATTGTTACACATAGACATTTTTACAATTCAAACATCATTTCTCTGACTAATCTTGTTATCATAAACCTCTGTATTATTCCACTCACTAACGAAAATCAATTTGGAAGAACTTTCACCAAACACATCTTTAGACTCCATACCTAATTGAGTCGATTAGCAGAGACTAACTTCTTCTTTAACCGTGACATTGCATAATCCGTATAATCTTTAAAACAATCTGATATTTCTTTTAAAACTGAGTTCGTTTATCACACTATGCTCAATTCTATTTGTATTACTAATTAGTTCACCAATGAACTCTTTAGTTCATACTTATGAACTTATTCAACATGATTCTCGTAAAATTTCGTCATAAAGCAACACTGGTAAGGGGGTGAGGTCGTAAAGCCTCTAACTTGACTCTTATAAATACACACATATGTCTTAGCATTCATCACTAATGTAATACCATCATAATCACATAGTTCATTCCAAACAAATTAACACACTTATTTATCATACAAATGTTTTCTGTCATCCACAATTTCAAACAATGAATATACTTACTTGAGCTCAATATTAATATCTAATTAAATTCCAACACTTAGCTTCCATTTTACTTATCGACATTTTTCAAATCAGAGATCACCTTACGGGTTTGAGTACGTCGTTTACTTGATGCCATAGTCCAACTCTGGTCTTACATGTCATTACGATGCCATAGCCCGGCTATGGTCTTACATTCCATACTTTGCCATGGTCTAACCATGGTCTTATCTGTCGATTCCTCATTGAATGATCATACTCATTTCCTGCGCTCTACTCAATTTGATCTTCCAATTCAATTTTCGTACTATTACAATATTCATGGTTCAATAACTAAGACATAAAACAAAACATCATATTATCTCTAATTTAACAATTAAACATAAGATTCTACCATGTGAACATACTGATTACCCTTATTCAAGAAAGTGTACATAAACACACATTCCGTCTATTTGAGTAAATTTGCTTACCATATTCACTTAATTAAATATGATGAGCACATAACATCACATGCAAGCCAAGCAAACACGGGTGGGCTTATCACCATATAAACTTTCATTTTATTATACATTTCCACATTTCTCAACTCATGGTTGTCTCACTTCGTACATTAACACATACATATCATGAACTTTTACTCATACCTTTCTAAGTTTCGTCTTATCATAAACACATTTCAATCACCTCAATATCATTTTTCAGCATTATTGAAAACAGCTTAGTTGGAAGTCATCTCTGTCTTAACAAAACAATTTCTTTAGAGCCGGAAGATACACACTATCACGAGTAGTAATATGGCATGTATAGTTAGACTCACATACACTACATTACTCTGAGAACTGACTAAACCATAGCTCTAATACCACTAAATGTAACACCCCTTACCCACGTCCATCGCTGGAATAAGGTACGAGGCATTACCGGAATCAAACGCATGCATGCAAACATTTCCAGGTCATAAAATTTCATTCAAATTTAAAAATTTTCAATTTCTATCTTAAAGTCCCTTATATGGGCCTACGAGGCCCAAAACATACATTGGAGGTGGTTAAGGACTAAACCGTGAACTTTTGAAACTTTTGAGACACTAAGAAAATTTTCATATTTTGGAGAGTAACACGCCCGTGTGGGAAGGCCGTGTGGTCACACACGCCCGTGTGGCTTAAGACTCGCCTGTGTCCTCCACCCGCATAACTCTCTGTTTATGACGTCATTACCCATTTAGGGTCACACTGCCATGTCACACGCCCGTGTACTAGGCCATGTAGCCATCCATGTGAACGATATTTAGGCTATTTACCAAGCCTTTTTCAATCCAAAAACACTTGCACACCCATGCTAAGTTTATCAACACACAACATGGCATTTTTAGGCATCCCAATAACCACACCATGACATTCAAACACTATTTATAAATCACATTCAACATGCACAACCACACACACACTTAACTAATTATAACATGTAACTTATTCAACCATTCGCATTTAGTATTTTCCACACATAATTATCACACATTCACTCATCCAACCCAAACAAGCATGCACATCCTAATGCTTCATCATAAACTTATAACATGGCAACTACTGGTCACACTAAATGGCCTTATACAACAATAACCTTCAATTAGCATAGGCCAATATTCTAGGCCAACTCATAATATCATGTACACATTAACCAAATCCCTATACATTCCATACACTTAAAATGGTAGAAAATCATTGATACCTATCAATAGCTTGTTAGTGTAATAGGATCTCCGACGATCTCCAACTCGAGTTAGCATCTGTGCCACTATAGGAAAAAAGAAAGGAAGAGAGAGTAAGCATATAGCTTAGTAAGTAGGTATATAAATAATAAACAATTTATTAACATGCTTTTAACAATCCTAATAATATGTTCTCAAGATAGTGCGATCATTATTGCACAAAGTTCCATTATTCACTTATGTTCATATCAAGCTGTCTACGCGAGTTATAGTCAATAAATTATTTATATCTTAAGCTACGGAACTCTAAATTAAGTTTCGATAGTTTTCCCTGAAGCTAGGCTCACATATCTCCTTACCATAAAGTTTCCCGAATTTTTTGTTTAGCCAATAAGTATAGTTTATTCTTTAAAGTTGTCCCTATTCTGCTGTCTAATAGTTTCAACCCTTCTTCACTAAAAATTAATTATCTCCTCGTATGAGACTCAGATATTTTTCTCTTCTGATTCTCTTGAAAATATATTCATGAAGAATTTAAAAAATATAAATTATAACTTGTAATTATTTTTATACTATTTTTAATGATTTTCTAAAATCAGAACAGGGAATTCAGAATTCATCCTAACCCTGTTCCACAAAAATTCAAGCATCTCATAATATGAAATTCTTTTGCTTATATTGTTTCTTGTATGTGATACTACACTCAATAAGATTTAATTTCATATCTTATTCAACCTCAAATTAAATTTCCATAATTTTTGGTGATTTTTCAAAGTTATAGAATCGCTCCTGTCGAGAACTGTTTTACTGCTAACTTTACTCTTTCATGATTTCTTTGTATTAACATCCATTTAATCGTACATAACACCAAAGCATATCCTTAACTAGCCATTCCAGTAGCTAGTCATTATCAAATATTTACATGCCATTCATTGGCAAATTTAACCTATACATCAACAACAAAACTTAAACTTATCATTTCTCAATTTAATTTGGCCTAAAAGCCTCACACATTATTATCAATCAAATTTACCACCTATTTATACATCGTAAGTATAAACTTATAATCACAAGGTCATCACAAGATCATTTTCATAGGTAGGACTTGCTCATTTACATTCTTACCAAATGTCCCATATATGTATTATCTTAATTCAATCTATTTTTCCTTAGGTATTATCTTAATTCAATCTATTTTCCCAAAAGCAATTCCCCAATTCCATTCTCTGTGAATTTTTAGTTTAGATAATTAGTTAGTTAAAACAAAAACCTCTTTATTCTTAGGCTAGATAATAAAAAGACAGTCATTACCAGTACTTTTAGTTCCTTTGGGTTCGATAATCCGATCTTGCTAAAACTATACTACTGTTCGATACGCACACTAGCCTACATTGCGATAATAGTTAGTTTCAAGGATGATTAATTATAAATATTTAAAACTTATCACGAAATCATGCGATCAGTGGCAAAACCCTATACTCTCAACTATTTTGCAAAACAGTCCCCTCATTAGATAGCTTATGCTACAAGGGTCCCAAAAGTACAAAAATTATCAAGAAAAGTCATCAAAATCACTTACTTATGAGAGAACTTAATGGCCAAAATTTTTAAGCTTTCAAAAACCCCTTTCTCGCTGAAAATTTTGGTAGAGAAGAGAAGAAGAGAAAAAGATGGCAGCTAGCCTTTAGGTTTATTATTTATTTATAAATTAAGTTACCTACCCTTTGACCATCCCATGAATTAAGACTTCATGTCCAGCCACTAACATTTTATTGGTCTATTTACTCAATAAGGACCTCTACTTTAATGCTCCATAGCTATTTGACACCTTTAGTTAGTAGAACAAAACTTTCGCACTTTATGCGATTTAGTCTTTTTTTTTGTAATTGTGCTCCCAATCACTAAAATTAATTCACCAAAATTTTCATGCACTCATATAATCATGCTATAACACCAAAATTTAAAAACAAATCTCTGACTCTGAATTTGTGGTCTCAAAACCACTATTTTGACTAGGCCCAAACTCGGGCTATTACATATGTTGGGAAAATGTTCGACCTTCTCACACACACAATCACCTATGTGGCTTGGTTCTAGGTAGAGATGAGATGTAACACCCCTTACCCGTATTCAACGTTGGAACAGGATATGAGGCATTACCGGACTTTCATCACAAGCAAACATATAATTCTGAGTCATAAATTTTCATCCAAATTAAAACCGTTTGTGCTCAACTCTAAAGTCCCTAATATGAGCCTAAGAGGCCCAAAACATGCTTTTCAAATGGTCCTGGACTAAACTGAGCACTTAGGAGATTTTTACAATACTTAGAAAATTTTTGCTATGAACAGGGGTCACACGCCTGTATGGGCAGGCTGTGTGGTCACACACGCCCGTGTCCCTAACCCGTGTAACTTTCTATTTTTCAAAGCATGAACAAATTGAGGTCACATACCCGTGTGCTAGGCCATGTGGTTAATTTAATTTTTTATAAAATAGGTGCAAACTTCGCACGGTTGGGACACACTCTTGTGTCTCTATCTGTGTGCTCAATTCTGAGCATTCTGTCTCTCAAAATTAAGGTGCAGGGAACACACGGCTAAAACACATGCCCATGGGGCAAGCCGTGTGTCACACACAGCCTAGAGCACGTCCGTGTGGACAAAATAAAGGCTATTTACCAAGCCATTTGTCACCCTCATTTGCGAATAAACACCCACAATCTTATTCGCACAAACCATGGCATATTTAGGCAACCAAAACATCCACAAATCTGTCATTTCATTATCCACACTCAACATAGTTACAACATCATATTTCGCCAAACCAAATCATGCCAAACTCACATCCTACAAGTTCAAATATGGCTACCAATAACGTGCATGATTTTACTTAGTTTTGCTAGCATACCAATGAACCCAATCTTAACCATTCAACAACGAAACCATTAAGCCACATTAATCCATTTACCAAGCATTTATAAACCACATCATACAAGAGATAATTGCACGTGCATGCATATATGTATATATATATAAGCTTATAACCAATTCAACCAAAATGAGCCAAGTTACATGACCAAATACCAAATCAAGCCTTTGACAATTACAAGCCAATACATTTGGCTAAAATCATGATGACACATATAACAAAATAACCAAGTCCCTATACATGCCATATTCTCAAAATGTTTAAAATCATCGGTACCTAAAATAACAGTTTGATAGTGTGATTCGAACTCTGATAATCTCCAACCTAAGCTAGCTTAGTGACACTATAAAACATGGAAAATAAAACAGAGTAAGTTATATAGCTTAGTAAGCTCGTATGAAAGAAATAAGCAAACTTTACCATACATTAACATGCAAGTATTACAAGATAAGGCAATGTAATTTTTCATAATCTCATGATCAAAATCACTTCCATCACAAACTTACCTTAAAATCGTCATTTCACAAATTAATAATTATAAGCTTTAAGTACATACCTGTACCATCTCAAAATAATTTCATACACATTCTTATCTTTGTCATACCCAATGAACCACTCGAAATAGTAATATCGGATGCTCAGGAAAACCTTGCACATAAGGTGCCACATAGGTAGCCATTGCTACCTCTATCTCATAACACATCTATGCTCACTATCAAACCATTAACGGGCCTGCTCACATAAGCCATCAGTCAAGACGTAACTACTCGGTGCTGCTCACACAAGCTATCAAGTAATCGCAACATATGCTGGTATACTCAGCCACCGGTAGGACATATAGGACCAGCACCCGGATCAGATAACATAAAACCTTAGTGACATGTCACTTGTATTCTAATCTATTCCTAAGGTTCGATTAGGATTTCTCGCTTGCCAAAACATCATTGGACATGTCCATAGAGTCGTTTATACAATTCATACAATATCAAATCATTAAAAGTACAATTATAATAAAAGCTTATTTAACATATGAACTTACCTCGATTACAAAAACGGCCCAAAGGATCTATTCATCAGTTACTTTATTTTTCCCTCGATCTAGACCCGAACTTCGTTTTTCTTAATCTATAATATCATATTAAACTTATTTAATCACCAAATTATTCAATTCAGTCCAAAAACACATTATGGAAAAATTTACATTTTTTCCCCTAACTTTTCAATATTTTACAATTTAGTCCCTAGGCTCATAAAATGAATTTCTTTCAATTTCATCACAACCCAAGCCTAGCCTGACCTTTTTCATGCTCATGACAGCACACATTTTCCATTTATTCACACTTTACCACACATTTTACAACCTTTTACAAGTAAGTCCCTATTTGATATTTTCATCAAAAATCACTTTGTAAATGTTGTTCATCTAACATCAAGCATACATTTTCTACCACTAAACATCAAAATACACTCATATTCATCATGGTTCAAATTTTAGAACTTAATCTTTCTTTAAATTAGTCCTTGGAAAGGCTAGATTAGGTTAAGACGACTTCAAAAACATAAAAATCATTAAAAACGAGGCAAAAACGGGCTTACAATCGAGCTTGAAAGTGGCCAAAACCCTAGCTATGGACTCCTTGTGAATTTCGACTATGGGGGGACTAATTAGAAAAGATGGACACTTTTATTTTTACTTATTTTGTCTATATTTACTAGATTACCAAAATGCCCTTCACTTAAACTTTGAAATTTTACCTACTCCATGTCCATTTTTATCCACCAAGAAGTATAATGGTCTAATTGCCATTTAAGGACATCCAATTTAAAATTTCATAGCAATTAGACACCTTTAACATATAGAACTCAAATTCTGCACCTATTGCAATTTAGTCCTTCTAGCTAAATTGAGCACTCAATCGATAAAATTTCTTAATTTAATTTTCACACAATCATTCTATTATGCTGTAGACATTAAAGAAATAATAAAATAAATATTTCTACTCCAAATTTCTAGTCCCAAAACCACGGTTCTAATTTGACCCTAAAACGGGTTGTTACATGAGATTAGTTTTAAGCTTCAAATTTGGAAGTTTTAATAAGAGCTCAAACTTAAAACGGAGTTGCCTTCATAAAAGATCAAGATAAGGTCAGGAATTGATGAAATCATGATCGAAAGTGAATTATAGCTCCAACATGTCACTTTTTTTTTTGTAATGCTAGGTCGAAGTCCTATAGATAAGTTCATCAATAAAATAGCGTTGAGGACTCAAGTTAGATACCGAGTGTATCTAAACCAAGTGTATCTAAACTATCACCAATACTTGATCGAATTTTTTTTATAAAGAACATCCAGTTTGAGGGAAAAGGAGGAGTAATACTGTAGCATGTGTTTCATACCCCATAATCATTTTTAAGGAACCCCATGTGTATTATATGACCAACATGGGTAATAGAAGTTTGAATCTCTATTTCTAAGTTGTGTGAGACCCATGAGATCAATTAGAGATCTTTATTAAGTACCCTTATAACTTTTGACTTTTTTAATGTTTTAGTTTAATTTTAGCTAGTTTAGTGTAACATCCCGATTTTTGGGCCTAGTCAGAACAGTAGTTTTGGGACCACAAATCTGACATAAGAAAATTTATTTTTATTGTATTTTTATAGTCCACGATTTCACAGAATGAATTCATGAAATTTTCGTTTAATAATTTTGACGTTTGGGCACTTAAATTGGTCAAAAGGACTAAATCGTAAAAAGTGCAAAATGTGAGTTCTAGATGTTAAAGGTGTCAAATTGCTATGGACTTTAATTTAGAGGTCTTTATATAGTAATTAGACCATTGGACATTTTTTGGACAAAAATGGGCATGAGATAGGTGAAATGAACAATTTTTAAGTTGAATTTAGGTAATCTAGTAAATAAATGAATTAAAAGCCCAAAATAGCCAAAATTGGCCTCCATCTTCTTGTTCCAGCCGAAACCCCCATGGAAGCCATGGCTAGGGTTTTGTTCAAACTTTCAATCTCAATAGTAAGTGATCCCTATCCCGTTTTCGAAGTTCTTTACATTTTTGAAGTTCTCGTAACTCGATTTACCTATTTCTACTATTATTTTAAGCTAGGGCTCATGTCTAAAATTTACCCATGAATGGCATGCATGTATTTTGATGTCTAACGGTATAAAATGAATGTTGGGTGTTAGATAAACATCTTTTGTTAAGTAATTTTCGGTGAAAACATCCAAAAGGATCGTTTTGAGAAAGTTATAAAATGTGTAGTAAGAGTGTGTTTTAATGAAAATTTTGAGATGCTAAGTTAGGAAAATGGTTTGGCTAGGCTTGGGTAACAATGAAATTGAGTGCATTTTATTTTACGAGCCTAGGGGTAAAAGTGTAATTATGAAAAATTTTAGGGGTAAAAATGAAATTTTACTAAAATATGATATTTGGACCACATTGAATAATGTGACTAATTATTAGACTAAATGTGACATTATAGATCGAGGAAACTGAGGTTCGGACCTAGAACGGGGGAAAAAAGGAGGAATCGATGGTTAGGTCCCTTTTTGATAACCTTGGTGTCGAGATAAGTTCATGTGTAAATGATACTACCTTATGTTATGTATTTTACATTTTAATATTGCATGAATTGTACATTTTTTTCCATGAAATTTATCAATGATGATTATGACGAAGTTCCGATGAATGAGAAATCTCGAATGAATCTTAGAGATGAATAGGGTACAAATGTCAAAACAATAAGGTTATTAAGATTTCGTATAAGACCATATCCGAGATATGGCCTCGGTATGTGATTTCGTATAAGACCATGTCGGGGACATGGTGTCAATATGATATTTCATGTAAGACCATATCGGGGATATGGCATTGAAACGATACTATATGTATGTGATTTCCAAGTAACCATTGGTATTCTGAATGATCCAATGGGTACGTTCAAAATGAGAAGGTATGTGACTGTATTACGAGTGGTACAGGTATGTACATATAACTCATGTGAAATGAACTCGGTTTATGATGCATTATTGGTAAGGATTCGAATGAGTAAGATATGTATTTATACCATGATGGTTGGAATAATTGGTAAAAGTGTTATTGACTTAGTTATCATTATTTTATGCCAGAGGAGTTTTGGATACCAGCAGCAGTTTGAATTTAAAAATGAACCAAAAATAATATAAAGTGAGTTAGAGGTTGAATAAAATATGGAATTAAATCTTATTGATCCTAGTTTCACATAGAAGAAATGGTATAAGAAAAAGAATATCATGTTATGAGATATTTGAATTTTCGTGAGATAGAGTCAGAATGTTTTCGGCATCCCTTGTTCTGATTTGGGAAAATCATAAAAGATTTTACAAAACAATTATGGGTTATAACTTATACTATTAGATTCTTTAATGAGTCTATTTTCAAAAAAAAATAAACGAGAACATCATTAGAATCCCGTATGAGAAGATAATTAATTTTTAACGAAGAGGGGTCAGAACTGTCAAACAGCGAAAAAGGGGTAAATTTGAAGAATAAACTGTACTAATTAGCTAAACCAAAAATTATACAAATTTTATAGTAGGAATATATGTGAGTCTAGTTTCAATGAAAATTAACGGATCTTAAATTGGGGCTCCACAGCTCTAGATATAAATAATTTAGTGTCTATGACTCGAGTAGACAGCTTGTCTGGAATTTGATCAAATAGTGGATTAATATGCAATTATAATTGTGATACCTTGAGAGCATGTTGTAAGAATTTTGTAAAAGCATATTAATAAAATTTCTTATTATTTTCATATGAACTTACTAAGCTTTATAGCTTACTCCCCTCCCTTTCCCATCTCTTGTAGGTTAATTTTTGCTAGCTCGGGTTGCAGATTGCCGGAGATGTCATCACACTATCAAGTTATCACGTTGGGTAAAAACTGATGCAACCCTCTTAATTTTATGGCATGTATAGGGACCAAGTCACTTTGTGAATATGTCTTTATAAGTTAGCCAAATGTATTGGCTTGTAATAGTTAATAGATTGATGTTGTGGGTAGACATGCAAATTTTGCTTACATGGCTTAAATGGTCGTAAATCAAAATTTGTATACATGTATTTGCCAATGCTTTGAAGACGTGGATTTTTTATAAGGAATGAATGCTTGAAGATTTTAAATTAGATTTGTTGGCATGTTGATAATCATGATATAAATGGATAAATTGGAGGTAAACCAATTATATATTTATTATATGTGTTTTGGTAAGTTTTGACTTTAATAAGAGAAATGTCATGTGCATGCATGTGTTGTTGTGAGGATGCCATGCTTGAGCCTTGATTGCGGATATATAATTGCTCAATTAAGTATGTTAATTGCTATAGAGATTGTAACATCCCGATTTTAGGCCTAAACGGAACAGTGGTTTCAGGACCACAAATCCGGAGTCAGAGAATTATTTTATTATTATTTTATGTGTTGTGGCATGATTATATGAGTGCATGAAAATTTTGGTAAAATAATTCTAGCGATTGCATGCTTAATTGCGAAAAAGGATTAAATCGCATAAAGGGTAAAAGTTTTAGTACCCAAATGTGTTAAATACTTAGAGAATTAAAATTTGGGGTTTTTAAAGTGTAAATAGGCCATTAAATAAGTGATGGCCGGCCATGAGACAAGGATATTAAAAAGTCAAAATTGTTAAGTGAGTTTGGTGACTTTTTGACTAAGAATAAAATAAAATAAAGAGAAAAGATATCATCTTTTTTCTCCATCTTTTCTCCACCGAAAAACCCAAGAGAAAATGGGGTTTTGAAGCTCAAATTTTCACCAGCTTAAACCCTTTGCAAGTAAGTGATTTTCTTAGTCATTCTTGATAATTTTTGTATTTTTGGAATCCTTATAGCATGAGCTATCTAATGGGAGGATTATTTTGCAAAATAGTTGAAAGCCTAGGATTTTTCCATGTGAATATTTATGTTGTTTGCTGAATTTTTATGGAAGAAAATGAATCTTAGTTGTGAAATAAGCAACTTTTGTGAAAGGTGTTAGCATGGAAACACCTAAAAGTACCATTTTATAAAGTTTGTAAAATAGAGAGTAAATGTGTGTAATAATTGAACTATTGAGTTGCTATAATTATGAAAATGGTTTGGCTAGGCTTAAAGAGTAACAAAATTGAATAAAAATCATTTTACGCGCCTAGGGGCAAAAACATAATTTTGGTAAAGTTTAGGGGCAAAATTGTAAATTTTCTAAAATATGATTTTTGGGTCAATTTGAATAATGTGAGTCCTAAATGAGCTATATTTGAAATGATAGATCAAGAAAATCGAGATTCGGGTTTAAATCGAGAAAATAAAAGGTTATAGACTAATGGTAAAATTGTCGTTTTCGTATTCGAGGTATGTCCGTGTGATTTAATAAGCATGTTATTAATGTTATTATTGTTATACTTAAAAATCTCCTTGTTATTATTGTGTTGAATTATGTGTTAGTGCTAGGGTGTATGAGAAAATAGTATACCCTATGAAATAATAGAAAGCTTAATATGTCGATTTCACTTTGTGTATTTATGAAATATTGGAAATTGATGAACTATGATATCTTGTTGAGATGAGTAAATTATAGAACAATGAAATGAACTGAAAGTTCTTATGGTGACGAACCTTGTGAATTGTATGATCAATTCTTCGAACGAGCTTGGCTACGATGTAACCCTTGAGAAATCCCGGTTGGACCTTTGGAAATACCTAGGATACGGGCATCAAGACACTGCTGTTATGTGAGCCAGTGTAAGACATGTCTGGGACATGCATCGGCCACATTATGAAATGCTAGTGTAAGACATGTTTGGGACATGCATCGACTACGAGATGTGCTACTGTAAGACATGTCTGCGACATGCATCGGCACGAATATGTGAATGCCAGTGTAAGGCCATATCTGGGATATGGCATCGGCATCGATATGTAAGATTTCCTAATTATCCTTTGGTATTCTAAGTGGTTCAACGGATAGTTCAAAGCTTGCGATGAAAGCGAGAAGGTAAATATATGAGCATGTTGAAAGGGTACAAGTATGTATTCGAAGCTTAAATGCTATTGCGAACATGAAACAATGCACCTTTGGTAAGGATACAAATAAGTAAGTTATGCCTATGAAAATGAAATTTTGGTGACCTTGTGATTATGGTTTTATGTTTATGATGTACATATATGTATTCTTACCATGATGGTTGAAATGTGATTGATGATTATATGTGTGACTGAGAGACAACATTAAATTGAGACATGAAATGTATATTCCTTTACTTGGTGGCCTAATGAACATGAAAGGAGAAATGGATTGGTATAAATGCCCATTTAAAAATGATCATAAAAGAGTGAAATATAGTAATAAAATAGTTTCAGACAGCAGCAGTAGTCTGACTTTGAAAATACACCAAAAATAGCAAAAAGTGAATAAAATATGAAATTGAAGCTTATTGAGTGTAGTTGCACAAAGAAGAAACGGTGCAAGAAAAGAATTTCTTATTATGAGATATTTGAAATTGTGTGAGACATAGTTAGAACGATTTTGAAACCCCCTGTTTTGAATTGGGAAAATCATAAAAAATTGTACAAAAATAATTATGAGTTATAATTTATATTCCTAGATTTCTTAATAAGTCTATTTTTAAAAGCAATAAATGAGAACATCATTCGAGTTCCATATGAGGAGATAATTAATATTTATTAAAGACTGGTCGAAGTTGTCGGGCAATGAATCAAGGGTGATTTTATAGAATAAACTATAATAATTGGCTAAACCAAAAATTCTAAGAATTTTATGGTAAGAAGATAAGTGAGTCTAGTTTTAGGGAAAATTAGCAGAACTTAATTTGGAGTTCCATAGCTCTAGATATAAATCATTTAGTGACTGTTACTCAAGAAAATAGCTTGACCGGAACATGAGTAAAAATACAAATAGGGTTGTATTACCCTGAGAAGCAAGTTGATAAATTGCTTATTATTTTCATACGGTCTTACTAAGCTATAAAGCTTACTCCCTTCCTTTCCTTTCCTTTCCTTTAGTGTTTTCAGGTTAGCTCGGGGTTGGAGATTATCGAAGGCCGCATCACACTATCAAACCATCGCCTTTGGAATATGAATATATGTTACGCATGTTCAAGTGAGTGGCATGTACAGGGGGCTAGGATTTTTTTATATGTGTTAATATGATTGGCCAAATGTATTGGCCTTTATTGAATTATTTTTATTTGGCCATGAGATGTGGCTTATATTGGTTATTGGCCTGTAAGCCTAAGCATGTGTATGCATGATTAAATGCTTCCTGGGATGTGATCATGTTGTTGATGTGGATGAATTATAAAGATGTCTTAGATGCTTAATCTTGTTAAAGCATAGTGTTGAGTTGCATGAGTAGATATGAAGTTGCCTTGATCATGTCTTATTTGTGTTTGATTAAGTGCTCTAATGTGCCATGTTAATGGCCAATGAAAATAAGCATGTGTGTATGAAATTGAGGGTGACCAATGGCTTGGAAAATAACCTCAAAATTGACCGCACGGGTAGACAGACGAGCGTGTGTCTAGACCGTGTGTTGCCCACATGGGCATGTAATTCAGCCGTGTGTCCCCTGCATCACGTATTTTAGCTTCGAATTGGCCATATAGGCTGAGACACAACCGTGTGTCTCAGTCGTGTGAAGGACACAACCTGGAGACACAGACGTGTGAACCCACGCGGCCAACTCTCACGAGAGTGTGACTCTTCAAAGTGTGAAAATTTTCTAATTGTTGTAAAAGTTTCATATGTTTACGGTTTGGTCCCAGACCATCCTGAATGTATGTTTTGGGCCCCATAGGCCCATATAAGGAACGTTAAACATATGTATGAAAGTTTTAAATTTTGATGAAATTTTATGGTCTATTTTTACATGATTGATCGTCTTAAGTCTGGTAATGCCTCATACCCTATTTCAGGCTCAGAATACGGGTAAAGGATGTTACATTTAGTGGTATCAAATCATGGTTTAGTCGGTTCTCGGACTAACCTAGCACGTGTAAGAGTCTAGCTATACATGCCACAAGCTTGTGATAGTGTGATGTCGCCCGGCACAATTGAGAACTATCTTGTGTGGGCAAGGTACTCTCCAGCCGAGCTACACCTGATCACGTAGATAATGGTGCTAAAGTATTCAATAAAGTATAGTTATGAAGAGTTGAAACTCGAAAATGTACGAACAAGAATTCGTGAAATGTATATGTACGTATTTGTGATATGAAAAACATGAAATAGAATGTGTACATGGTATAATGAGATTATCTATGATTGATTGATTATCCCATGGTGTACATGATTGATTTGTTCGAGTGAGTACTTGTGTTTAAATAACTTACTAAAAATACAGGTAGAAAGAATGTTAATGTATACTTATTTGAATGAATATGGTTGGCAAACTCACATAGTCTAAGTATAAGTGTTAAATTGCTTGGATTGATTTACAAGTTTGTAATGAGATGCATACGATGATGTGCGAAATGAAAGTACTGATTGGAATATACTTAACCATGTTTGTTGGCTCTCGTATGATGTTATGTACATGACTAGTTTGATTAAATGAATGGGATAAGTAAAGTTACTCAAAATTCATAGAGTGCATGTATGACTATACTTGTCTAAATGAGATAACTGGAAAGTTGGCGTAAAATGAATATGAATGTCAATTAGTCTGAAATGAATGATATGATTTTGATGATGTTGCTATGATGATAAAAGTTGTTTTACATGTGTATGTGTATGAGAGTCGAGTCAGAGGCCCTACGACCTCACCCCCTTACCAGAGTGGTGTATTGTAATGGAATTTCACGAGAATTGCACTGAATAAATTCACAAGTATAAAACCAAAGAGTTCAGTGGAGAAATATCTATAAACAAGATTAGAGATTGAGAATGCACTACAGCAAAACTGACTTTTAGCGGCGTATTTTTAGGCCTTTGCAGCGTTTTTAAGCGCCGCTAAAACTATTTGCGGCATTTTTGCAAACGCCGCAAAAAACGCCGCTATAGGAAACGCCGCTAAAGTTTGCGGCGTTTATCTAAAAAAACGCCGCTAAAGGTCATGACCTTTAGCGACGCTTTTCTCAAAAACGCCGCTAAAGATCATAGAATTAAAAATATATATTATAAAATATTATAAAAGTCATGAAAAATATAAAAAAATTAAAATTCATTATCAAAATATTGAGAAGAAGAATAATATCAATGATATAAATATATATCCCACCAAACAGAAAGTTTATCAATAACAATCAAACAAAATACCATACTTATCATACTACACCAGAAATCTAACAAAATACAAATAGAACAAAATAACGATAGAATGCACACTTTAAGATCAGCAGTTAGCTCAAACAAGTCGTCACTATGCATGAATTCAGCTAATCCTGGACCATGCATCCAATAAAAACTCAAACCTGAGAGAAAAGAAACAAAAGTTAATGAATGACATATGAAGGCAAGAACCAACCAGAATAACAGAATCAGATTCTAGTTAAATTATTGCAGTTATTTTCCTTTTATTATTTTCTGAAACACAGATTCTTGCAGTTGTCGTGTAGGGTCAATACCCAAGTGAAGTGATGTAGAAGGGTGGATCAAAATCATATTACAAATTTTCGAATTTTATACGTGGAAATCATATCAAGTTTATAAACGAATCAGATTCCAATGAGGATGCTACAATGATGATCAATAATAGACATATATACACAAATATCGTATTCTTGTGTGGTACCAAATTTGTCTGCCCCTGTATATGTGACATGTGATTATATTATATTTATTGACGATCAAGCTTGCCATCACCAAAACAGTCAGCCAGAAAATTTCTTTCTCCACCAAAATTTTTATCACAACATAAATTTTCCATGGCAACCTGATCTTGGGGTTTCCCAATTTTGCTTCGGTTGCTTATTCTGTGATCGAAATTAATTAACGGAGACAAAGATAAAACAAAATATTGGGATCAATTAAACTTTGGAAATAAAATTTCTTAACCGGCCAAGAAACTTCCACATATGTCAAAATGAACAAGTGCATTGTATTCATGTTTGATAGGTGCATAAATGGCAAACAAGAATATTTTTGTATCTTGTGAAGCTGGCAATACAGAACGAAAGCAATGAACTCGATACCAGAACACCGATGAAACAATTTCATCTCCCAATGCCATGAAACATGAAATCCCCAACGAACATAGACTTCCATCTGCAGAAACATCCACGCATTTAAGTGATTTTGAGGAGATATTACACACCATAATTTTTTGAATTTCTTTCGAATACAAACTTGTATAAAAAGCCTAGAGGAAGAAACAATTTGTCTCAAGATAACAAGTCCTCGCGTAGAACAATTAATTTGAACAGCAACTGGCTGCAACTGATATGGCCAAAAGCTATAGAAGAATTAACCAAATTGATCAATTAAACTAGCATGTCTTTCCAATTGGTAGAAGCATATCCAAAGAAATCAAACTATAAACCTCTGAATTTGATATGGCTTGCCAGGTTTGCTGAATTGCTTGAGACAAAGGAATTGGCTTTGTTGTACTGAAAACGTGATTTTGTATTTCAACATCAGTCTCAAATTTTTCTAAAGAAAAGGGGAAACGTCCAGGATGGAACTCCTTAAGTATTTTGATAAAGATGCTTAGCATGCAGGATGAGAAACAAGTTAATAGTCAACAATCACCATGAACAACTCCTACCTGCACCTAAATTTCTTTTTTTTTGGGGGGGGGGGAATATGCATACATTGCAAGATAAAATATGTTTTTCATAAGCATGCTAACAAAGTATTAACTAAAAACTGAAAAAGGGTGAAAATGGATGTAAGCAAGAGAAAGTACTTGAAAACAATGCTAGCATTATGTAGTGCAGCCTCATTCTTCGGGTAAAGCAGAGATCCTGAACCCATCAAGCCATATGTTTTCCCACTGCACAATTCACAGATCTGAGAAGTTCTCATTTCTAAACCGTACCAATTACTTAAAACTAAAAACAAAAGCATGTATATTTTTTATCAGAATGCTAGGAAACAAAACAAAACGTGCAACATTATTCTAATACCTACAGGCAGGTGTAAGACAAAATGGAAGATGAAAAAAATACTTGCATACCAGGTATACTGCAGTTTCAGCCTCATTCTTTAGGTGAAGCAAGCATCAGTCCTGAAGAAATAAAACCATATGTTCTCTGCTGAAACATAGGTGGGTCTTGGAAGCCCACATTTTTTAAGGGACGCGAGAAATTTCTGAACCAAAATCGATATCATATTCTTTACACTAAAACTAGCAGATTATATTAGAACATTGTTTTCCTTAAAAATATGTATAAATTAAAATCAACTAAGGCTAAAATACCTGAGGAAGTGCTTTGACATAACTGCAACATCACTATACTCTGAAAAAAAAAAGGATCATAAGTAACGCAAGAAGAATTTTTAAGAAAATGCAACTAAGCTGAGAAAAACAATAAAAGAGAAATCAAGCAACCAACAAACAACCAATATGCTACTAATAAATTGCATCTATTCGAAGCATATCCTCTTTATTACTCAAAAAAGAGACCCACAAGTCAAAGTTTCATGCAAATAAAAGTTCTAAAACCTCAAGTCCAAGTACTGCAATGAACATATATTCCATTTTTCAACTAAATCCAATGAAGAAAAAACCCTTAAATCATAAGAAAACACACACACACACACACACACACACAAATACCAATTGGACTGATAGTTGATCCTCTTTCAGTTGAGACCAAAACTGCTGGTCCTTGTACTTCTGGTTGCTCATCCTAACAAAACAAAACAAAAAACATACACCTACTCATCCCGTGCCCCAGATATTCTTTAAGAGCTTAGACTATCATTTAATGGAATAAGGAGAAGAATCATTCTACCTTAACATTTTCCAAAGCAACTATATAGTTTTAGATGAACTATTGCTGCCAAAATTGTGCAAATAATAAACCAAGCTCAAAATCAGAATCAAGAGAAAACAAAGGTGTACCAATTTACGAGCTAAAAACAGACAACAACTATGAAAATATCAGCCACAGAACATGCTTGTTAGATATATCAAAAATCAATAAATACTACCTCCGTGCGGTGATTTTAGAATTAAAAAGAAAATGAGATCGAACATAAAAGATTTAAACAAAAAACAGAGATGATGCTGCCTCCATCCGATTCAGACAGATCTAGCTTAGTCAATCAAAAATAAATCTCAAAACCACAAATACCCATAAAGATCTCAATGAACACCAGATTAAAACATGCAGATATATCAAAAGGCAAACAGAAACCCAAAAACCCACATAGCAAAATGCTGATTATCTCTTCTTTCATTGCATCTCGACCAATTAACTCTGAAACATCCACAAAAGAAGTAGTTTCTGGACGTTTGGGTTGGTTGATTTTTCTTTTTATCAACTCAAACCTAACTTTGTCTTTAACAATCTCATCTACTTCTTCATTGATTTCCTTTATTTGGTAGCAATATTATAACGCTTGACAACTTGAGAACCTGAAGAAAAGCATGAAACAAAGGGGCATACCTTCCACTTACGAACAGAAGCAGAGCAAGAAGGATCTGTTTGCAATTGCTGAACTGCAGTTTCCCACTCATCTAATACATCTTCCATGTCATAAGAAACATCTCTGAACTTGTCTAACCAAAGTTTAACCTGTTTGTCCACGTATTCTTTCTCCTCTGCATCTTCAAGCTCCAACCAGAGTGCTTTAAAATTAGTTTCAAGCCTTTTCACCTCTTTCTCAGCACCTTGCACCAGACTCCAGGCTTCGATTGCTTTATCAATGGTGATTGCAGTCATCTGCTCTAAGATCGTCGAAACAGTCGCTTCCGCCATATCTTCAAACACAGATCGATGTATTGGAAGTACAAAATAGAGAGTTACAGTCGACGTTCAGTGGGTAACTAAAACACTGCGTAGAATTGATTTTGAGATATGGATACTGCAAAAGCAGTGAGAATCAGTGAGAATCAATGGATGCGAGTGATGGAGTGTACTGTGAAAATGAAAATGAAAAAAAAAAGAGAATCAAAGGGACTTCGGCGAAAATCAAAGGTATTTTGATTTGGGGATTTTGGGAAACCGATTTGAGGATATCGAAATGGGGGAAATTTTAGGGGATTTGGAGATTCAAGGTTTGAGGAACCAGACGTTCGGGGTAATCTGAATTGGGGAAAGTAATGGGAATTTACGGCTCCAAAAAACGACACAGTTTTTAATCTATTAAGAGATATTTGTGGCGTTTTTTTATGAAAACGACGGTAATTCATATTTTTTGCGGCGTTTTTAAAAAACGCCACTACTTATGCAGCCCAATAAATTTTTTCTTTTTTTTTCTCTTTTATTATTATTATTATTATTATTATTTACTAAAATAGTTAAATTTTAATTTGGTCTCTCTAATATATTTAAATTTCAGATTTTTTTGCTTACACTTTAATTTTTAATATCATTTAGTCTATATGTTTTTATAATATTATTAATTAATCCAAATAGTTAATATTATTAACTTTTTTATTAAAACATTACATGCTAATATATAATTTGAATATTCAATCTTAGAGAATAGAGATTGAAATGTGGTTTCCCATTTTTTAATCAAAATATCATTCAACGTGCACCAACAATCACTTATATACCCAAAAAACTTTAAAATTATTTTAAATAATAGTATTTTAATTTTTTATTTAAATAAATAATTTTTTAAAATTTAACTAATATTTAAAAGAATTAGATAAAATTTGAAATCTTAAATTTTTTTTAAAATTTTAATTCTTTAAAATTTGAAATTATTTAATATATAGATTAAAAACCAATCCGTCATATACCTAAAAAAACTTTAAAATTATTCTAAATAATAGTATTTTAAATTTTTAACATATATTTTTCACACTAATTATCTCAAACCCTAAATCCTTAACCCTTAACCCTTAACTTATGTCCCTTTAACCCTAAAACCCATACACACCTAAATCCTAACCCTAAACCCCATAACCTGTAAACCCCTGACTCTTATCCCCTAAACTTTAAGCCATAAAACATAAACCCTAAACTTCTACCGCTTAACCTCTAACTCTTACCCCCTATCATCTAAACTTTAAACGATTAAAGTTTAACATATATTTTTATAATTTTGAAATGATTAAATCAAAAATTTTCCACTATTCAAAGGGATGAAGTGCAATTTTACCTTTAAAATTTTTAAAAATTTCAAAAAATCGAAATGGAAAATTTTTCATTTTTAAAGGAGCAAAGACCCTTTCAACCCCTTTTTATGCCCTAAATATATATTAATTATATGGTTTAGGATTTAATTATTGAATATGATTCACTTGAGATTAACATATTATATACCCATGGCCATTAAACCTTAAACCATAAAACCCTAAACCATTGACCTTAAATATTAAACCCTAAACCCCAAAATAAATTTAATCAATATTAAGTATTGCTTCCATAATTTATTATGAACATAAGCTTTTACATTAATATCTATGTATATACACATAAACATCCATATGATGTTTTTTTGGGTTTAAGGTTTTAAGGGTTATAGTTTAGTGTTTATGGTTTTTTAGGGTTTAGGAGTTATAGGTTAGTGTTTATGATTTTTTGGGGGGTTTAGGGTTTTAGGGGTTATATGACTTTTAGCGGCGTTTTGACCATAAACGCCGCTATTGCTTTGGTTTTTAGCGGCGTTTTACCAAAAACGTCGTTATTGCTCTAGGTTTTAGCGGCGTTTTACCAAAAACGCCGCTATTGCCCTGGTTTTTAGCGGCGTTTTTGGTAAAACGCTGCTATTTCTCTATTTTTAGCGGCGTTTTAGTAAAAACGCCGCTAATGTATAATTTTTGAGGCATTTTTTGATAAAACGCCGCTAAAAACGCCACTAAAGCCCTATTTTCCTGTAGTGATGAATTGATAAGTAAGCCAGAGCTAGAAAAGTACCAAGTTAAAAAAAAATAATAATATGGAAATTTGTGATACAAAAATAGTTAAAGAAATAATGTTCGAAATGTGAGATGTTCAAGTATGGTAATTACAGTGAGCTGATGACTCTATGAGTCCATGTATTTCTGGGAATTTGTTGTAGTCGTTGTATATTCTCTAATGAATTTTTGTTATAAGGAAATGCTCCCTGATCTTAATGTTAGACAAAGGCAATATCAGTCTGATTGGTACATAATTTACGTGATCCTATTTCTTTCTGGCATTCTATTACCTTTTGTTTGTTGGGAATTGATGAGAAAGTGTATATGATGTTATGATTTAGTTTCTTCTAATGGTTGCCTTGTCAGGTATGTATATGGAAAGGTATATTGTTCTTGTTGCATCTATCTTTGGTGGCCAGAATGATGTTTTCTTCTGGATTTCCTTTCTCTGAGGGACCATTGAAGTCTTTCATATTTTCTCATGGACTTTGTTATCAGTCTTTTGATTCGGTATTGTGATTTGGATTTTCTTGTCTTGGATTTTTTTATGTTGGATTTTTATATTCTAGATTTCTCTATTATGGGTTCCTTTATCCTAAATTATTGGTTATCTTTATCTCGTAACATATCAAGCATGGCTTATATCTAAAGTATGGCCTTCAGCTTGTAATATATATATCAAGTATGATTGTGTTTTTGATTTGATTATGGTGATTGGATGATATTAGTAATTGGAGTTCTCAAATTTTTTTATGAGAATTTAACATTAACAAAGTTTGCACAGATGGAAATATTGTTAATCGAAGCATTTGAATTGACTTAGTATGCATTGGACAAAGACTTCTTGATTTTCAGTTATAGTTATTGTATGATCTTTGAGAAGAGTAAAATACAATGGTAAACATTTGGGTAGAAAATCCAGAACTTGTACAGAGATTTTGCAAGAAAACTTACAGGAGTAGTGTAATAGCGATCGAGTTTGGAACTCGACATCGTTGATCCTTGGGTATGAATACTTGAAATGTTGAAAGTTTAAGAACGTATATCAAGTGTCATTAGAATTATTTTCACCCATGTTGGCAATGGAATGGAAATGAGAAGAAGCTACTATGGACTTCAGGTCTGATTTATTACTATCTCTGAAAGAGAAAAATGTTATGTGGCCTATTGTTAAATGTTTGATGAGATATCTAAGTCATGCTAGAATGTACTGAATTTTCGCTCATTAGGTTCGAGGAATTTCGTGTCTTTATTATTATTGGATATTTTGAAATTTTAGTCTCTATTAATCGGATTAAGGATCTGGGTTCTATATCATGATTTCTTGGGAAAGCTAGAGGAGACCTTAAAATGAAAGGTAACTGAGAGTTGAATTGGCAAATGATCGGATTGCATGAAATTATAGAAGAGTATAAGGCCAAGATGAACTGGCTAGTTTCATTATTCAAATTCGAAAGGATTCAAGTATGTGTATATATGTGGCATGATGGCATAAATGGGACCTTTGTGTATATGAACTCTCAGGTAGAGGTTGAAATTCAGCCGAGGTATGGTATAGTAATGAATCGCTTATGATACTGATATGGAAAGATAAAGAGATAAGTATTAGAGATACAGTCGAGTGAAAGTTCTTTAACAATGATTATGGGAAAAAAAAGTCTATGTGAATACCAAAACCACTTTTCTGGTAGGATTTTCGGGGACGAAAATCCCTACAGGGGGAGAAATGGAACATCTCAATTTTGGGCCTAGATAGAATAGTGGTTTTGGGACCACAAATCTGGAGTCGGAGAATTATTTTATTATTTTATGTGTTGTGGCATGATTATATGAGTGCATGAAAATTTTGGTAAAATAATTTTAGCAATTGCATGCTTAATTGTGAAAAAGGACTAAATCCCATAAAGGGTAAAAGTTTTTGTTAAATACTTAGAGAATTAAAATTGGGGGTTTTTAAAGTACAAATAGGCCATTAAATAAGTGATGGCCAGCCATGAGACAAGGATACTAAAAAGTCAAAATTATTAGGTGAGTTTGGTGACTTTTTTAACTAAGAATAAAATAAAATAAAGAGAAAAGATATCATCTTTTTTCTCCATATTTTCTCCATATAAAAACACAAGAGAAAATGGGGTTTTAGAGCTCAAATTTTCAGCAACTTAAACGCTTTGCAAGGAAGTGATTTTCTTAGTCATTCTTGATAATTTTTGTATTTTTGGAATCCTTGTAACATGAGCTATCTAATGGGGGGATTATTTTCCAAAATGGTTGAAAGTCTAGGGTTTTTCCATGTGAATATTTATGTTGTTTGCTAAATTTTTATGGAAGAAAATGGATCTTAGTTGTGAAATAAACAACTTTTGTGAAAGGTGTTAGCATGAAAACACCTAAAAGTACCATTTTATAAAGTTTGTAAAATAGAGAGTAAACGTGTGTAATAATTGAATTATTTAGTTGCTATAGTTATGAAAATGGTTCGGCTAGGCTTAAAGAGTAAGAAAATTAAATAAATATCATTTTACGAGCCTAGGGGCAAAAGCAAAATTTTGGTAAAGTTTAGGGGCAAAATTGTAAATTTTCTAAAATATGATTTTTGGGTCAATTTGAATAATCTGAGTCCTAAATGGGCTATATTTGAAATGATAGATCAAGGAAATTGAGAATCGAGATTAAATCGAGAAAATACAATGTTGTGGAGTATGGTAAAATTGTCGTTTTTGTATTCGAGGTAAGTCCGTGTGATTTAATAAGCATGTTATTAATGTTATTATTGTTATACTTAAAAATCTCCTTGTTATTATTGTATTGAATTATATGCTAGTGCTAGGGTGTATGAGAAAATATTATACCCTATGAAATAATCGAAAGCTTAATATGTCGATTTCACTTTGTGTATTTATGAAATATTGGAAATTGATGAAATATGATATCTTGTTGAGATGAGTAAATTATAGAATGATGAAATGAACTGAAAGTTCTTATGGTGACGAACCTTGTGAATTGTATGATCAATTCTTCGAACGAGCTTGGCTACGATGTGACCCTTGAGAAATCCCGGTTGGACCTTTAGAAATACCTACGATACGGGCATCGAGACACTGCTATTATGTGAGCCAGTGTAAGACATGTCTGGGACATGCATCAGCATTGAGACGAGAGCCAGTGTAAGGCATGTCTGGGACATGCATCGACTACGAGATGTGCTAGTGTAAGACATGTCTGGGACATGCATCGACACGAATATGTGAATGCCAGTGTAAGACCATATCTGGGATATGGCTTCGGCATCGATATGTGTAAGATTTCCCGATTATCCTCTAGTATTCCAAGTGGTTAAACGGATAGTTCAAAGCTTGCGATGAAAGCGAGAAGGTAAATATATGAGCATGCTGAAAGGGTACAAGTATGTATTCGAAGCTTAAATGCTATTGCGAACATGAAACAATGCACCTTTGGTAAGGATACAAATAAGTAAGTTATGCCTATGAAATGAAATTGTGGTGACCTTGTGATTATGGTTTTATGTTTATGATGTACATATATGTATTCTTACCATGATGGTTGAAATGTGAGTGATGATTATGTGTGTGACTTAGAGGCCACATTAAATTGAGACATGAAATGTATATTCAGTTACTTGGTGGCCTAATGAACATGAAAGGAGAAATGGATTGTCATAAATGCCCATTTAAAAATGATCATAAAAGAGTGAAATATAGTAATAAAACAGTTTCGAACAACAGCAGTAGTCTGACTTTGAAAATACACCAAAAATAGCAGAAAGTGAATAAAATATGGAATTGAAGCTTATTGAGTGTAGTTGCACATAGAAGAAACGATGCAAGCAAAAGAATTTCATATTATGAGATATTTGAAATTGTGTGAGACATAGTCAGAACGATTTCGAAATCCCCTGTTTTGATTTGGGAAAATCATCAAAAATTGTAAAAAAATAATTATGAGTTATAATTTATATGCCTAGATTCCTTAATGAGTCTATTTTTATGAAAAATAAATGGGAACATGATTCGAGTTCCATATGAGAAGATAATTAATTTTTAGTAAAGACTAGTTGAAGTTGTTGAGCAGTGAATCAAGGGTGATTTTACAGAATAAACTGTACTAATTGGCTAAACCAAAATTCTAAAAATTTTATGGTAAGAAGATAAGTGAGTCTGGTTTCAGGGAAAATTAGCGGAACTTAATTTGGAGTTCCATAGCTCCAGATATAAATCATTTCGTGACTGTTACTCAAGAAAACAGCTTGACTGGAGCATGAGTAAAAATGCAAATAGGGTTGTATTACCATGAGAAGCAAGTTGATAAATTGCTTATTGTTTTCATACGGTCTTACTAAGCTATAAAGCTTACTCCCTTCCTTTCTTTTCCTTTAGTGTTTTCAGGTTAGCTCGGGGTTGGAGACCGTCGGAAGCCGCATCACACTATCAAACCATCGCCTTTGGAATATGAATATATGTTATGCATGTTCAAGTGAGTGGCATTTATAGGGGCTAGGATTTTTTTATATGTGTTAATATGATTAGGAAAATGTATTGGCCCTTATTGAATTATTTTTATTTGGACATGAGATGTGGCTTATATTGATTATTGGCTTGTAAGCCTAAGCATGTGTATGCTTGATTAAATGCTTCATAGGATGTGATCATGTTGTTGATGTGGATGAAATTATAAAGATGTCTTAGATACTTAATCTTGTTAAAGCATAGTGTTGAGTGGCATGAGTGGATATGAAGTTGCCTTGATCATGTCTTATTTGTGTTTGATTAAGTGCTCTAATGTGCCATGTTAATGGCCAATGAAAATAAGCATGTGTGTATGAAATTGAGGATGACCAATGGCTTGAAAAATAGCCTCAAAATTTTCTGCACGGGTGTGTGTCTAGACCGTGTGTGATTCAGCCTACATGGGCATGTAATTCAGCTGTGTGTCCCCTGCTTCGAATTAGCCATACGGGCTGAGACACGACCGTGTGTCTCAGTCGTATGAAGGGCACGGCCTGGAGACACGGATGTATGCCTAGGCCGTGTGCCCTTGCTTTGGTGATGAAGTTATAAACAGGGAGCTACACGGGCTGGAGATACGAGCGTGTGAACCCACACGGCCAACTCTCACGGGCGTGTGACTCTCCAAAGTGTGAAAATTTTCTAAGTGTTGCAAAAGTTTCATATATTTACGGTTTGGTCTCGGACCACTCCGAATGTATGTTTTGGGCCCCGTAGGCCCATATAAGGGACGTTAAACATATTTAGGAAAGTTTTTAATTTAGATGAAATTTTATGGTCGGTTTTTACATGATTGATCGTCTTAAGTCCGGTAATGCCTTGCACCCTGTTCTAGGCTCGAAATACAGGTAAGGGTTGTTACAGAGATGTATAAAAGTATGTGTCCACACGGTCTACCACCATGGGCGTGTAGTCCGGCCGTGTGTCCCCTGCGTCTTGTACTTTAACATCGAATTGGTCACATGGGCTGAGACACGGTCATGTGTCTCGGCCGTGTGAGGGACATGGCCTTGGGACATGGGCGCGTGCTTTGGCTATGTGCCCTTAATTTGGTGATGACGCTATAAACAGAGAGTTACACGGGCTGAGGACACGGGCGTGTGTGACCACACGGCCTACCCGCACAGGCGTGTGTGACCACACGGCCTACCCGCACGGGCGTGTGACCCTGTTTCATGATGAAATTTTTTAAGTTTTCCCAGAAGTTTTTAAAGTTTCCGGTTTAGTCCCAAATCATCTTTGATGTGTGTATAGGGCCTCGTAAGCCCGTTTAAGGGACGCTATACATATGTATGAATGTTTTTGATTTTTACAAAATTTTATGGTTGATTTTATGTGATTATGTATGTTTAATTTTGGTAACGCCTCATATCATGTCCCGACCTCGGACACAGGTAAGGGGTGTTATATTTAGTTTCCTACCAATGATCATGTATAATTCGATATGTCAAGAGATATCTAAAGAGTAGCTAAATTGAATAGAGGGATTCAAAAAAAATGGAAGATTATTATTTTTTCTCATTCAATTGTATTTACAAGTCTGTCAATTATGCTTAAAGTTGTTGACATAATTGTGAATACAAAAGTTCATTATATCATGAGATCATAGAAAACTTGAAATGCAACGAAATGCATTTGAAGGTAGGGCAAACTAATTTTACTATTTTTACGAGTTGTTATATCTAACTAACAATTATATAGCAACTAGCTCTCAAGAACAATGTATGTTGGTTGCACAATCTACTTCCTTGTATGAAACTAAGAGAAGGAGAGAGAGGAGATAACTATCTTCTAATGTTTAAACTCGAGAGTATTGTCAGACAATTTTTTTTCCAGATTCTTACTCTCCCTCTCTCATAAAAAAAACAAAAGAAAAGGAATGTAAGGTTCCTTTTAAAGCCTTGAGAATAAAATTTAACTATATGTTTATAAAATTGTACTAAAAATATATTATTAATTTTTTTAAATAATCTAGTTATAGATGTACCTTCATTTTTTTAATGTTACTCCATAAATTTAGGTTCCTCCTAAAAAAATACTACACACAATGTTTTGCTTAAATTTTCATTTATAAAAATAAAATACGTATGATCAATTTTTTTAAAGAATATATATTATAGAGAATATAACAAGGTTCTAATATATAAATAAAAATATTTTCATTTATTTAAAAAATTTAGTTGATAAATAACAATTTTATAGTAATGACAGTTTAAAACAAATTAGAAACCTTAAAACGGCATAACTCTAATTTCAATTTCATTGTATCCTAATCCTTCCCCACTTCGGAAAGGAGTGTAATACTACTACAATACAATCGTCGTTATATCTTTCTTCATTTTCCATTTAGTTCTTTTTTTTTTTTTGGTTTTTTCAGTTCTTGTGGGGTTTTCTTCTTCTTCATGTCGGTTGAACGATATAGCGGCCATGTCTGTAGGTGAAGGTGAACTAGGTGAAGGAGCTGTTCACAAAAAAGGTTGTTCGGGTCGACCGAAGAACTCCAAAGCCAAAAGCCATCTTTGGGCTAAGGATCGGGTTTTCAGGTATGCCCACGAAAATGGAAAACAAGAAGTGCGGTATCAATTCCCCAACGTAAAACTTTATCATTCACTGAAAACGGCTTGCAAAAGCTTCATCGACGATGGAACAATGGGAAACTTGGAACCCAAGCAACCTCAAAAACGAAAGTGTTTGGGTCCAAAGACTCAACCGCTATCACCGAAAAGAAGCAAAAAGGTGAAGAAACAAGAAAATCGAATTTCTGATCGTAAGCCTCGAACTGATCTCTCTTGGCTGATAGATAACAAGGCTGTTTCGATACTGGAAAAGGTGTATTACCGTAGTAAGACCGGGACTCCATTGATAAAAGGTCGGATAACTCGTGATGGGATTCAATGTCTTTGTTGTTTCAAGGTCTTCGCTCTCACCGCCTTTGAAGTTCATGCTGGGAGTACCAATCGGAAGCCAGCCGTTAACATAATCTTGGACGACGGTACTGGCAGGTCACTTTCCGATTGTCAACGACAAGTTCGTCTTTCAACAAGTCCTTCTATTGTAGACAACCCTAATTCTAAAACTGCGAAGTTCAATTCAATTGAACATGAGAATGATGAAGCGTGCTCCATTTGTTGCTATGGGGGAGAGTTAATTTGCTGTGAGTATTGCCCTTCAGCTTTCCACATGAATTGCCTTGGCTTAAACGAAGTTCCCGATGGCAACTGGTTTTGCCCATCCTGCTGCTGTGGAATCTGTGGCATTGGGTATTTAAGGGAGAAAAGTTTTCGTACTTGTCATCAATGTGAGCTTAAGTTCCATATTGATTGCTTGAGCTTGAAGAGTTACGAAAACATGGTATTATTATGTAGCCAGAAGTGTAAAAAGGTCTTTTATGGTCTGCAAAAACTTACAGGGAAGCCAATACCAGTGGGAAACAATGTGACATGGACATTATTGAAATCTGATCATCATGGTGCAGAAAATTACAGTAAGTCAAGGGTTGCACTAAAAGTTATGCATGAGTGTTTCGAGCCAACCAAAAATGATGAGACGGGAAGAGATGTGGTCGAAGATGTGGTTTTCAGCCGAGTCTCAAAGCTGAAACGATTGAATTTCAAAGGATTCTATAGAGTGATTGTGGAGGAAAAGGAGGATGCGGTTTCAGTGGCCACTCTGAGGGTGTACGGTAACTGGGTGGCTGAAATGCCCCTTGTCGCCACCAGTTTCAGACACCGCCGCCGCGGATTGTGTCGACTTTTGGTAGATCAAGTTGAAAAGAATCTAGTGAAATTAGGGGTGGAGAAGCTGATTTTGCCTGCACTGCCTACCACGGTGGATACGTGGGTTAAGTGCTTTGGGTTTACTCGCATGGAAAAGGATGAAATATTACATCTTTTACGGTATAACTTACTAGATTTCCAGGGAACTATCCTTTGCCAAAAACTGTTGACATAGAAAATTACTTAGATGTATCTTTTTATATAATATTTGAAATTATTCATAATCGTACTATAATCAAGTTTCAATATTTAAACTAATATTTGACCGTGTATTCATTTGTTGCAATGTAAAAATATTTGTTGCAATGTAAAAACTTGAATTATGATTCTCCAGTGTTTTAAAAAAAACGCATTTATATGTTTAAATTTGTTTAACTGTAGGATTATATGATATGGCAAATGTATGGAAATGATAAACTTGATTTAGATATATCTATATCAGCTATTTACATATTTTTTGATATTTGTTCAAGTAATATTATATAAATGTACCTTTTTTATTAATGCAATTTTATAAATATTTTTATTTTTTCCTTGTAGCTGAGACTTGCAAATAATTAATAGTAACCTCCAAAAGGAATCTGACATGGTCTTATTTAAATATCTAATGGGTTAATACAAGGAAACTTTAAATATTAAGATGGGTAAAATTTTAGTGAAAAATTTGAATTCCTCAAACTTTGTTCAAAATAAATAATGTAAATAGTTAAAAATTGATAAATAAAATTAATTTATTTGCTAATTCTTATATCAAGGCACTGAATATAACGTCAATGGCGTTGGTAAGGGGCTGGGAATTAATGATTGCTTTACATTTAGTTTTAAGGTTTTTTTTATACATGTAAATTACTTATAAATGAAAAGATAATATGTGCAAAACCACACTGAAATATTTGTCTTTTTTGTTGTTGCAATGAAAACAATACTTGATACACCCCATGGCGGGGTCAAACAAAGAAATAGTAAAAATACAAATACATATAAAATTAAATTAAATTTATAAAATTGGTGAATTGAACTCACAAAAAATTTAAAAATAATCACCCAAAACTTTTGAAAAATGATTATTTTATAAAAAATTAATTTTTATGAAAATAATTTTTTCTCCACCCAATAAAACCCAACATTCCTCAATTGTAACACCTTTAACCCACGTCCGTTGTCAGAATATGGTATGAGGCGTTACCGAACTCAAACGCATGCATACAAACATTTCCAGGTCATAAAATTTCGTTCAAGTTTAAAACTTTTTAATTTCTATCTTAAAGTCCCTTATATGAGTCTACGAGGCCCAAAACAAACATTGGAGGTGGTTAGGGACTAAACCAAGAACTTTTGAAACTTTTGAGACACTAAGAAAATTTTCTTATTTTGGAGAGTTACACGCCCGTGTGGTCACACACGCCCGTGTGGTCACACACGCCCGTGTGGCTCAGGACTCTCCCGTGTAACTATCTGTTTATGACATCATCACCCATTTAGGGTCGCACGGCCATGTCACACGCCCATGTGCTAGGCCGTGTGACCATCTGTATGGATGATAGTTAGGCTATTTACCAAGCCTTTTTCCATCCAAAAACACTTGCACATCCATGCTAAGTTTATCAACACACAACATGGCATTTTTAGGCATCCCAATAACCACACCATGGCATTCACACACTATTTATAAATCACATTCAACATGCACAACCACACACACACTTAACTAATTATAACATGTAACTTACTCAACCATTCGCATTTAGTATTTGCCACACATAATTACCACAGGTTCACTCATCCAACCCAAGCATGAATGCACATCTATGTAATGCTTCATCATAAACTTATAACATAGCAAATATTGGCCACACTAAATGGCTTTATACAACAATGACCTTCAATTAGCATAGACCAATATTCTAGGCCAACTCATAATATCATGTACACAATAACCAAATCCCTATACATGCCATACACTTAAAATGGTAGAAAATCATTGATACCCATCAATAGCTTGTTAGCGTGATAGGATCTCCGATGACCTCCAACTCGAGCTAGTATCTGTGACACTATAGGAAAAAGGAAAGGAAGAGAGAGTAAGCATATAGCTTAGTAAGTAGGTATGTAAATAATAAACAATTTATTAACATGCTTTTAACAATCCTCATAATATATTCTCAAGATAATGCAATCATAATTGCACAAAGTTCCACTATTCACTTATGTTCATATCAAGCTGTTTATGCGGGTTACAGTCACTAAATTATTTATATCTTCAGCTACAGAACTCCAAATTAAGTTCCACTAATTTTCGCTAAAACTAGGCTCACATATATCCTTACCATAAAATTTCTAGAATTTTTTGTGTAGCCAATAAGTACAGTTTATTCTTTAAAATCGTCCCTATTCTGCTATCCAATAGTTTCGACCCTTATTCACTAAAAATTAATTATCTCCACGTATGGGACTCGGATGATGTTCTCGATTGATTCTATTGAAAATAGATTCATTAAGAATTTAAAAAATATAAATTATAACTCGTAATTATTTTTATACTATGTTTAATGATTTTCCAAAGTCAGAACAGGGGATTTCAAATTCATCCTGAACGTATCCCACAAAAATTCAAACATCTCATAATATGAAATTCTTTTCTTACGTTGTTTCTTCTATGTGAGGCTAGACTCAATAAGATTTAATTTAATCTCTTATTCAACCTCTAATTCAATTTTCACAATTTTTGGTGATTTTTCAAAGTTATACAATTGCTCTTGTCCTGAACTGTTTTACTGCTAACTTTACTCTTTCATTATTTCTTTGTATTAACATCCATTTAATCATACATAACACCAAAGCATATCCTTAACTAGCCATTCCAATAGCTAGTCATTATCAAATATTTACATGCCATTCATTGGCCAATTTAACCTATACATCAACAATAAAAGTTAAACTTATCATGTTTCAATTTAATTTGGGCTAAAAGCCTCAAAAATTATCATCAATCAAATTTACCACCTATTTATACATCATAAGTATAGACTTATAATCACAAGGTCATCACAAGATCATTTTCATAGGTAGGATTTACCCATTTACATTCTTACCAAATGTCCCATATACATCGAGTTCATTACTCATGAATTTTGCATACATACCTGTACCCTTTCAACATGATCGTACCTTGTCATTTCTTTGACAAAATCTTTGGATTTACCCGTTGAACCTCTTGGGATACTAAGGACACTCAGGAAAACTCGTACATGATGTATCATACCAATGCCATGTCCCAGACATGGTCTTACATGGAAATCTCATATTAATGCCAATAGCCCAGCTACGGTCTTACACGATGCCTCATGCCGTTGCCATGTCCCAGACACGGTCTTACACTAGCTCACATAACGATGCTGATGCCATGCCCCAGACATGGTCTTATATGGGATCACATGCCGATGCCATATCCCAGGCATGGTCTTACACAATTACACATATTGCCATGGTCCAACCTTGGTCTTTACCGTCAATTCATAACATGTCGTAATTCGATCATTCTCAACCCTGCATTTCTTTTAATTTGATCTTTCAATACGATCTTGTATTTTTATATTATTCATGATCTAATAATAACATACGAAATAATATATGATATTGATTAAGCATTTAAACATATCAAATTTAATGCTTATTAACATACGAACTTACCTTAGTATGAAACGACGAAATAAGTTAATTACTCGACTATCTTGCTTTTCCCCCGATCTAATTTCTACTTTCATCTTCCTTAATCTATAACAACACATTTAATTTATTTATTCATCAGGCTACTCAAATTAGCCCAATTTCACATTTTTGGTAAAATTACATTTTTACCCCTATAGTTTGTCATATTTGCACTTTTTCCCCTAGGCTCGTAAAATGAAATGTGTTCAATTTCTTTACTACCCATGCATAGCCGGACCTTTTTCATGTTTAGGGCAGCTTACATTTTCCATTATTTCACACATTTACCACCTATTTTACAACTTTTACAAAATGGCCCATTTTAGGTGTTTTCATGAAAATCATTTAACAAAAGTTGTTTATTTAACAACCAATATTCATTTTCTTCCATAAAAATGCAGCAAACAACATGAATATTCTCATGGAAAAATCCTATACTTTCAACCATTTTGCAAAATAGTCCCCTCATTAGCTAGATTAAGCTACAAAGGTTCCAAAAATACAAAAATGGCCATCAAAATCACTTACTTGTGAGGGTTAAAAGTTGCTGAAATTTTCAAGCTTCCATGGCCATTTCTGTAACACCCCAAATTCGGCCCGGACGTTATGGCCGAATTCAGCGTGTCACATTGAAGTGTTTTAGCGAAAACCGTATTTTCATTGAAAACCCTTCTTAAACAAAAGAAACCTTAATAAACACACCTTTCAGTTGCGAAAGCCTTGTTTTAAGCATTTGATTTAACAAAACTTATCATTTAGAAATTAAGTTGCGGAAACGTTTAAAACATACTATAATTTAGGAAACCCATGTCCAACTTCTCGTAATTACAATGGAAATAATAATACTTCAAGTAATAATAGCATAATGAAAACCTTATTACAATCTGGTCTGAAACATACTTAATAAAATAAAACTTATAAGCTTCAAAAAAAGTCCAAATTTGTCTTGCTAGCTGGCCACCCAGAGTCCCTCCAAACATCGCATTGTCTATTGAGCATCACCTAAAAAAAAATAAAAGAGGGGGTGAGTTTTCGCAAACTTAGTGTGTACAACCCTCGACGGAAAACAAGTATTCAAAAATTATCATACATCAAACATGCAATGCAATCCATTCAAATTATCCATCCGCTACACACCAGCTCCGTCCCCCATCACACTATGTGGGGATATAAATATCGACCCACCCAGCCCACACACCAATGGTAGCCCGGTTGCGGAACTACCTTCATTTACATATTGGGATTTAAAAGTCGTTGGTGGATCCACGATTGTCAGGCAACCATACGATCCTCATATACTTCCTCCGTACCATCATTCCCACCCCATATGCAACCTAAGCAGAACATCAGATGTAGGCATGTCACATCCACAAAACTTACATTCAACACCTAGAGGTATTTTGGTCATTTTTGCCCTTAGGGGCATTTCGATAATTTCCTTTAATTATGTTTTTCACTTACCTTGACCCGTTAACAAGTCCCGTGAGCTAAGATGAACGAATACTATGCACCAGGTAGGATTCCAGAGAAGAGGAGGTGGGTCATTAAGACCGCTTAAGTACCAAGCTCTCCCTAGATCCAATCCTAGACATGCATATACCCGTTGCCACACCTTAACCCTATGACTTGTCCACGGTCTCAATTAATTAATTAAGTTTTATGTAGTCATCATATACTAGGCCCAATACCCCTAGATACATGCATATGGCCCACTGGGCCCAATCTCATTCATATGGCCCATATGGCCCAATTCATATTCTTATGGCCCACTAGGCCAAATTCACATTCATATGGCCCATTAGGCCCAAATCACATTTATATGGCCCGTTAGGCCCAATCACATTCATATTCATGCTCACATACAAATTCCTATCACATAGCATCAATATTCAGTTTTTGCCTATTATGGGCCCAACAGCCCATCGAGCCCATTTAGCCCATTCTCGCTCGTATAGTCAAATCACAACCCAAGTCCACAAAATCACCCGTGGGTCTCAAGAAACCTACTGGTCTCCCCCTTACGGGTGTTCGCGCACTCGCAAGACTACCGTAGCCAAACTTTCGGCTTTTGTCAATCTACTTGTGTGTGCAGTGTATGTACACAACTAGTAAGCAAGCGTGATGCGATCTCTTTAGCCCAAACCTACAATCGATATCACTTAAAGATTAATCTTACATACTTATCGAATGCTTTACGAAAAGCCAAAATGTCACCTTAACCTTACCTTGCGCGATAAGTATAACAACCCCTTCACTAACCACGATCAACTCCTAGATCTGCACCAATCGTAACTATTAAAACCAGAATAATAGGTGACTTGTATCCAACACAAGTCCCCTTACCTTACTATGACTATTCGGCCAACCTTAGCCAATGGATGAGGAATACTTACCAAAACCGCAAACACTTAAAGAGTAATTCGACAGTGAGCTAAGATCCGAGATCCGATACTAATTCCCTACCAAAGTTGATTGAAAGAGTGAGGGACAATAATTGATACCTAGCAAAGAAAACCGATTGGAAGAGCAACACTTACACTAAATTCAATCAAAGAGTATTCAGCCCTTGGGAGATTCGGCTTTTTGGCTTTTCAAACTTAGTATAGTGAATAAGGTTTATTTGGTACAGATTAAAGAAGAAGAGTAGAAGAAGAAATTGGCTAACTAAAACAAAGAAAATTGTGTAGAGAAGAATAAAAATCGGTAGGAAGAAAAGAAAGAAAAACAAAAGTGTTTTCAGATTTTTGGATATTGAAAAGAAAAGGGTTTTCGACTTTTGGAGAAAGGGGTTTCTGGCAACAAGGTGAAGAAGAATTTCGACAGTAGCCTGGCAACCCTGTATTCGACCCCTATTTATAGCCCTTATAGCTGAATTTTCCATGCCCAATTCCCAATTCGGCTCCATCACTTCTCCCTTTTCATCTCCTCGGTTTTCTCCCTGATAACCCCTTGATCTTTTCCTTAATTTTTTCTTCTGAACACTCCCTTAGGAGTGCATCTTCACGCCACTTCCATCCTTCTAGAAGGACAAAATTAAACTTTTAAAAATACTAAGGTAGGATTCGAACCGTGGATCTCCTTGCTAGCTACTATGGCCACCTCCCTACTCCCTAAGTGGCGTCACCTAGCCACTCCTCCACAAGGCTTTTTGATGCTATTTTCCCCTATTTTTATTTAAAAGCCCAACTACCTGCCAACCCTAATTCTTTTAATAATTAAACTATAATTTTATTTATTCCTAGGTTCGAACTCAAAACTTAATTAAGACCTACAATAATTATCACATGGCTAGGAACATAAAACACAATTTTTTTTATCAAAACCGAAAATAAAGAAAGTTCGGGATTTCAGGATTTTTGGGGCGTTACAATTTCCTTGGGTAAGAATCGGTGGAGAAGAAATAGTGTAACACCCCGAACCCGAGACCGTCACCGGAGTCGAACACGAGGTGTTAACAGACTTTAACCACTTATAAACAAATTTCCCAGACACTGCCAATCTGCGTACTAGTCGCTTTAAAAATCATATCTTGAGTTCAGAAACTCGGAATCCAGTTCCGTAAATTTTCCCTGAAACTAGACCCATATGCCCATCTACTTATTTTTTTCTAGAATTTTTGGTTGGGCCGATTAGTACAGTTTATTAGTCAAAGTCTCCCATGTTACAGGGATCAACTACACTGACCTTTGTGCATTACGACTTGGATATCTCCCTGTACAGGGCTTCAATACTGATGTCGTTTGTTTCTATAGAAACTAGACTCAAAGAGGAATCTATACATATATGGAATGACTCCTAATTATCTCTGGTTAATTTATAATGAATTTCCAAAGTCGAAACAGGGAATCCAGAAACCGTTCTGGCCCTGTCTCACGAGAACCTGAATATCTCTTAACATACTGTCCATATGATCGTTTCGTTACTTTCCTATGAAAATAGATTCATCAAGGTTCTTTTACATAATTTATTCACTATTTAATTCAATTCCTACTATTTTTAGTGATTTTCCAAATCTACATCACTGCTGCTGTCAGCATCTGCCTTTAAGGTAGACTTTACCTATTTCGTAGTTTCCATGATTCAAGTAGCCCTTTTAGCATAAATAGCACAATTTATGATAGTGATTAACCATTCCCATGGCCAATCCTTGTTAAGCATATCCACACCTCTCAATAACCATATCCATACCAAATGATTATAACATTATACTCAAACATATATAAGCCATTTTCGCATGGCTATCCAAAATTATACAAGTCCAAAGGGTCCATGACCCACAACAAACGGGTAGTCCTATACATGCCATATCCAGAGTTCAACTAAAAGAGTACCAAAAGGGCATTGATAGTGTGGATGACTTCAACTTCGATGATCCCGAATCCGATATCCGACGAACAAAATCTATAAAACAGAGAGCCAAAGCAACGGGGTAAGCATTTTAAAGCTTAGTAAGTTTCAAGTAATGAAATCGGCTTTGACTAAAGTATTACATTCACATAGCTAAATGGATCACTTTATTAATACACATTCTCATACACATACTTACTTCACACTTCATCAACATATACACACAAGGTATTAACCTATCTAAAAGTCGAAAGTTCGTTAGTCGATTGAACGAATACTATTAAAAACGAATCGACTTTTCCGATGCATACGAACACATACCTTATCGTTTGGGTTTTTTTTCGAGCGTTTTAATTGAATTTATTACAGCACAACATGCTCACCTTCGAACCCAAGTTTCTTCGGAATTTAGCCGGATATAACCACAAGCACAAATGCCTTCGGGTCTTAGCCCGGATATATCAACTCGCACAAATGCCTTCGGGTCTTAGCCCGGATAAAATCACTAGCACAATTGCCTTCGGGTCTTAACCCGGGTATAGCAACTCGCACAAATGCCTTCGGGTCTTAGCCCGGATAAAATCACTAGCACAATTGCCTTCGGGACTTAGCCCGGATATCATTCAAATGCTCATGCACACATATATCAACAATCATGACACATCCATATTTCATTTTCGTTACTAAGGCTCAAACACAAAGCATTTATTTAACCTTTCCAATTTCGGCTCAATAGCCACACACAAAGAGCATGATTTCAATTGGCTTTATAACATAGTCTCTATGCACATTCGGCTATCCGTCATAGTATGACTAATCATTTCAATATAATTCAAGTAGGGTCATTACTCGAAGACTTACCTCGGATGTTGTTGAACAACTTTAATGGCTATTCAATTACTTTTTCCTTCCCTTTATCGAATTTACTTCCCTTTTGCTCTTGAGCTTAAAGAATACAAATAGGAGTATTCAATATTTAAACCAATAATATGAATTTATT
Source organism: Gossypium hirsutum (assembly GCF_007990345.1). Lineage (NCBI taxonomy): Eukaryota > Viridiplantae > Streptophyta > Magnoliopsida > Malvales > Malvaceae > Gossypium > Gossypium hirsutum. Next base: position 31,191,809 of record NC_053424.1, read on the forward strand.
AATCACATTCGGCAATCACATATCATTAAATATTCAAACCAAAATGTCATTATATGACCACATATACACATATCTATATACTTAAGCTCAATAATTATAATATAATATCATGTACTCACTTTAAGTATATTGCCGAATATACTTAATCATACATACACCTAACCAAAATAATTTCTAAAATTTTTATATCATTTATACAGTAAGCCGAATACTCTTACCAAGTTCACCTATATTCTTCAACAAATTCTTCATTGATCAAACACATATTCGGCTAAAGAAGCGGCAATTTTAGCAACTTTGATTTAATACTTAATCAATTATAATACATCTAAATATTCTTTTCATATTATTAACTCAAATCACATACATTATTTAATATAACATTTTCACATTCGGCATTAGTATCAACCATAGTAGCCGATTCTTCCTACTTTGTACCCATGCATCTATTTGATCCTTAGTTAGCTCAAACACTCACACACTAAGATTCATCCAATTTTAACAAGAAATAAAATCCTTAATCCTCAAACTACCATGGCCGAATGTTATAACCCAAGCCACATATAATGTTCCTCAAGGCCCTTCAAGGACCACATTCGGCACTTCCTTAACAACAACCCAAATTTCAACCTTCAAGAAAGAAGAAAAAAAATATATGTGCTAAGAGCTTCAAACTACTTGGCCAAATATCAAACCTCCTAACAATCAAAACTTAAGCCATGGAATGATTAGAACTTGAACTAACCACCTTCTTTATACAAAATTTTCCAAGAATTTCAAGGTACTTACCTCTTCTTAATCCTCATCCAAACCGAACATAAAGCAAGAGAACTCTTTCTTCTTCCTTTGATTTTTCGGTCAAGAAGAACAAAGAGGATGAAGCCTTTTTTTTTTCTAGTTTTGGCAAAATGGGGGAGCAAGGATGAAACAACTTTGGTTTCTCCTCCCACTCCCCTCATATTTTATTGTTCTTAACACAACATGTTGTCATAAACTTTTCATAATATGTTTTACCCATCACAATTTGTCTATCCACCTTGTCATGGCCGGCCACTACTATTTAGGGAGGGAAATTGACATGCAAGTCCCCCCTTTTTATTTCATGCACTAATAGATCCTTATGCTTTGACCTATCACATATCAAAATTTTCTCACATAAGTCCTATTTACTAAAATTCACCTACAATTTAAACAAAATTCAAATATGAAATTTTCACACATGCATGTATACATATTATAAGCATCAAATATGATAGCTAATTATTTTTATGACTCGGTTTAGCGGTCCCGAAACCACTTCCCGACTAGGGTAAATTTTGGGCTATTACAACTCTCCCCCACTTAAGAAATTTTCGTCCTCGAAAATCTTACCGGTAAATAGGTTTGGGTATCGTTCTCTCATAGAGTTCTCGGTTTCCCAAGTAGCTTCTTCGATTCCGTGTTTGAGCCATAACACCTTTACTAACGGAACCCTTTTGTTTCGCAACTCTTTCACTTCACGAGCTAGGATACGAATCGGTTCTTCTTCATAACTCAAGTCAGATTGAATTTCAACCTCTGATGGACTAATTATGTGTGAAGGATCAGATCTATAGCGTCGAAGCATCAAAACATGAAAGACATCGTGAATCTTTTCAAGTTCAGGGGGCAAAATCAATCTATACGCAACCGGACCAACTCGTTCGGAGATTTCGTACGACCCAATGAATCTCGGGCTCAACTTGCCCTTTCGGCCAAATCTGAGTACCTTTTTCCAAGGCGAAACTTTAAGAAACACTTTATCTCCCACCTGATATTTAATGTCTTTTCGTTTCAAATCCGCATACGATTTCTGACGATCTGTGGCTGCCTTCAGACTTTCACGGATTACCTTTACTTTCTGTTCGGCATCTTTAATCAAATCAACTCCGAAAATTTTACTTTCACCGAGCTCGGTCCAAAACAATGGTGTACGGCATTGACGACCGTACAAAGCCTCGTAAGGTGTCATCTTAATACTTGATTGAAAACTATTGTTGTAAGCGAATTCAATCAAAGGTAAATACCGTTCCCACGAACCACTAAACTCGAGGATGCAACATCTCAACATATCCTCAAGTATCTGAATTATCCGCTCGGATTGACCATCGGTTTGTGGATGAAAAGCGGTGCTAAAATGCAGCTTGGTACCCAAAGCTTCTTGCAATTTCTTCCAAAATCGCGAGGTGAATCTCGGATCTCTATCCGACACGATAGAAATAGGTACCCCGTGTAATCTCACAATCTGAGAAACGTACAATTCAGCTAGTTTATCCAATGAAAAATCCGTACGCACGGGGATAAAGTGAGCCGACTTAGTCAGTCTATCGAAAACAACCCAAATCGCATCTTTCTTACTTGCTGACAATGGCAGTCCGGACACAAAGTCCATTGTGACTCGATCCCATTTCCACTCGGGTATCATGATCGGCTGAAGTAATCCTGAAGGCACTTGATGTTCCGCTTTCACTTGTTGACATATTAAACATCTCGAAACAAAGTCGGAGATGTCTCGTTTCATACCATGCACCAAAATCGACGTTTCAAATCGTTGTACATTTTCGTACTCCCCGGGTGAATTGACATTCGGCTACAATGGGCTTCGTTCAGAATCATCGAAATGAGTTCCGAATTCCTTGGAACACACAAACGACTTCTGAACCTCAAACAATCATCATCATCAATTTGAAACTCCGATTCCTTGTTAGGAACACACTCAGCCCGTTTTGCAACCAATTCATCATCAACTTTCTGGGCTTCACGAATTTGATGAATCAATAATGGTTTGGCTTTTAATTCAGCTACTGACACATTGTCGGGTAGAACAGACAAGTGCACATTCATCGCTCGTAAAGCAAACAATGATTTTCGGCTTAAGGCGTCCGCAACCACATTAGCCTTTCCCGGGTGGTAATCAATGACAAGCTCGTAATCTTTTAACAACTCAAGCCAACGTCTTTGTCGCAGATTTAAGTCTCTTTGAGTCATCAAATATTTGAGACTTTTGTGATCCAAAAATACATGGCACTTTTCACTAAATAAGTAATGCCGCCATATTTTTAAAGCAAATACGATGGCAGCTAGTTCAAGATCATGGGTCGGATAATTTTTCTCATGTGGCTTTAATTGTCTCGACGCATAGGCCACCAATCGACCTTCTTGCATCAATACGCAACCCAACCCAAGTAGGGATGCGTCACTATAAATGACAAACTCTTTACTTGATTCGGGTTGCACTAAAATTGGAGCTTCAGTCAAATAAGTTTTCAGTTGAGCGAAACTTTTCTGACATTTCTCCGTCCATCCGAACTTAACATCCTTTTGAAGTAGCTTCGTCATTGGTGTGGCTATCATCGAGAAACCTTTTACAAATCGTCGGTAATAACCGGCGAGCCCCAGGAAGCTCCGAACTTCGGTAATATTTCTTGGAGGCTTCCAGTTAAGTATGGCTAAAATTTTGCTCGGGTCAACTCGAATACCCGATGTGGATACCACATGACCCAAGAAGCTAACCTCTCTTAACCAGAACTCACACTTACTGAACTTAGCATATAACTGCTTATCCCGCAAAATTTGCAACACTAGTCTCAGGTGCTCAGCATGTTCGGTCTCATCTCTTGAATAGACCAAGATGTCATCAATGAACACAACTACGAATCGATCCAAATATGGTCTGAAGATCCGATTCATCAAATCCATAAATACCGCAGGGGCATTAGTGAGCCCAAACGGCATCACTAAGAATTCGTAGTGACCATATCTCGTTCTGAAGGCAGTTTTGGGTATGTCCGAATCTTGAATTCGTAACTGATAATAGCCCGACCTCAAATCTATTTTTGAGAACACTGAGGCTCCTTTTAGTTGGTCAAACAAATCATCAATACGCGGTAATGGATATTTATTCTTTATCGTCACTTTATTCAGTTGACGATAGTCAATGCACAACCTCATGGTTCCGTCCTTCTTTTTCACGAACAATACTGGTACACCCCAAGGTGAGAAACTTGGTCGAGCGAAACCTCTATCCGTCAATTCTTGCAACTGAGCTTTCAACTCTTTTAACTCGGTTGGTGCCATACGATACGGAGCTATCGAAATCGGCGTAGTCCCAGTTACAAGCTCAATACCAAAATCTATCTCCCGAACAGGTGGTAAACCCGGTAATTCTTCAGGAAAAACATCCGGGTATTCACAAACCACCGGCACAGATTCGGGTTTCTTTTCTAATTCTTTGTCATCAAGTACATACGCAAGGTATGCTTCGCACCCTTTTCTTACATATTTCTGGGCCAACATTGAGGATATTACAGTTGGCAACCCCTTTAAGTCCGTAGACTCAACTCGGATTATCTCGTTATTTGCGCACCTCAAATCAATAGTCTTGCTTTTGCAATTCACAACCGCATCATGCGCGGTCAACCAATCCAAACCAAGAATAACATCAAATTCGTCAAACGGCAAAAGCATCAAGTCCGCCGGAAAACAGGAACCTCGAATTACTAGGGGACATTTCTTACACACTTTGTCGACAAGCACGTAGCGACCCAAGGGATTTGACACCCGAATTACGAACTCAGTAGACTCAATAGGTAAAGTCTTACTGGATGCTAAGGTTTCACATATGTAAGAATGAGTAGAACCGGGGTCAATCAAAGCAATTACATTAGTATCAAAGAGAGTAAAAGTACCGGTAATAACATCAGGCGAAGAAGCATCCTCGCGGGCACGTATAGCATAAGCTCTAGCAGGCGCACGAGCCTCGGATCTGGTCGTAGCATCTCTAGATCCTCTTTGACCACCGCTAGCATTGCCCGTATTTCTAGATGGTCTACCTCGAGCAGTGGTAGCACCCGGTTTCCCACTCTGATTTACATTCTGTTCAAACAACCTCGGGCAATCTTTAATGAAGTGGTCAACTGATCCGCACTTGTAACAGGAGTGGTCAGGGAATCTACAACTCCCCGAATGCCATTTACCGCAATATCGACATTCCATTCTATCTCGACGTTCATCCCCAACACTGGCGACCGAAGTGCCTCGTGTACCCACAGGGGGTCGATCATGATCTCGTCTAAAAAGGCCCGAAGTGCCTCTAGACCGGCCCACATCATCTCAAAATTTCTTTGATGCCTATTGAAGAGACTTTCTCGAGGATCTTTTACGAAACTCTCCAGTTCCCACATCAACTTTTTGTTTTTCTTTTCTAAGCTCTTCGGCTTTACAAGCTCGCTCGACAAGTACTACGAACTCTCGTATTTCAAGAATGCCAACGAACATTTTTATATCTTCATTCATCCCATCCTCGAAGCGTTTACACATGATAGCCTCGGACGAAACACATTCCCGAGCGTATCTACTAAGTCTAACAAATTTTCGCTCGTAATCAGTTACTGACATAGAACCTTGCTTAAGCTCAAAAAATTCCTTCCATTTTTGATCAACAAATCTCTGACTGATATACTTTTTCTGAAACTCAGTTTGGAAAAACTCCCAAGTTATTTGCTCTCGGGGCACAACAGAAGTCAGAGTACTCCACCAATAGTAGGTAGAATCGCGTAGCAAGGAGATAGTACACTTTAGGCATTCATCGGGTATACAAGATAGCTCATCGAGTACCCGGATAGTGTTGTCCAACCAAAATTCAGCTTGCTCGGCATCGTCGCTATCCGTAGCTTTAAATTCAGTAGCCCCATGTTTTCGGATTCTGTCAACTGGGGGCTTATTGGACCTTATTTGGTCAGTTTCCAGAGGTATTGTAGGTGCGGGGGTGGTATTAGTCGGGAATGGAGGTTGTGGAACAGCCGTATTAGTTCGAATGTATTGGTTGAACCAATCATTCATCACGCTATAGAAAGCTTGTCTAGCTTCATCATTCGGATTACTAGCATTAGGTTGAGAGTCCGCCGGTGCTGTCCCTTGTGCGGGAGCAGGCGCTACACTCTCAAGATCATCAGCTACCGCTCGGTCGGGATCGGGATCCATTACTATAAATAAACACATTTACAATTGTCAGAAATCACCACACTGTCAAATAATCACATAAAATGGCATGTATAGCTAGACCCAATGCATTACGGTAGTCCTAGAATCGACTAAACCGTAGCTCTGATACCAATCAAATGTAACACCCCGAACCCGAGACCGTCACCGGAGTCGAACACGAGGTGTTAACAGACTTTAACCACTTATAAACAAATTTCCCAGACATTGCCAATCTGCATACTAGTCGCTTTAAAAATCATATCTTGAGTTCAGAAACTCGGAATCCAGTTTCGTAAATTTTCCCTGAAACTAGACCCATATGCCCATCTACATATTTGTTTCTAGAATTTTTGGTTGGGCCGATTAGTACAGTTTATTAGTCAAAGTCTCCCATGTTACAGGGATCAACTACACTGACCTTTGCGCATTACGACTTGGATATCTCCCTGTACAGGGCTTCAATACTGATGTCGTTTGTTTCTATAGAAACTAGACTCAAAGAGGAATCTATACATATATGGAATGACTCCTAATTATCTCTGGTTAATTTATAATGAATTTCCAAAGTCGAAACAGGGAATCCAGAAACCGTTCTGGCCCTGTCTCACGAGAACCTGAATATCTCTTAACATACTGTCCATATGATCGTTTCGTTACTTTCCTATGAAAATAGATTCATCAAGGTTCGTTTACATAATTTATTCACTATTTAATTCCATTCCTACTATTTTTAGTGATTTTCCAAATCTACATCACTGCTGCTGTCAGCATCTGCCTTTAAGGTAGACTTTACCTATTTCGTAGTTTCCATGATTCAACTAGCCCTTTTAGCATAAATAGCAGAATTTATGATAGTGATTAACCATTCCCATGGCCAATCCTTGTTAAGCATAGCCACACCTCTCAATAACCATATCCATACCAAATGATTATAACATTATACTCAAACATATATAAGCCATTTTCGCATGGCTATCCAAAATTATACAAGTCCAAAGGGTCCATGACCCACAACAAACGGGTAGTCCTATACATGCCATATCCAGAGTTCAACTAAAAGAGTACCAAAAGGGCTTTGATAGTGTGGATGACTTCGACTTCGATGATCCCGAATCCGATATTCGACGAACAAAATCTATAAAACAGAGAGCCAAAGCAACGGGGTAAGCATTTTAAAGCTTAGTAAGTTTCAAGTAATGAAATCGGCTTTGACTAAAGTATTACATTCACATAGCTAAATGGATCACTTTATTAATACACATTCTCATACACATACTTACTTCACACTTCATCAACATATACACACAAGGTATTAACCTATCTAAAAGTCGAAAGTTCGTTAGTCGATTGAACGAATACTATTAAAAACGAATCGACTTTTCCGATGCATACGAACACATACCTTATCGTTTGGGTTTTTTTCGAGCGTTTTAATTGAATTTATTACAGCACAACATGCTCACCTTCGAACCCAAGTTTCTTCGGAATTTAGCCGGATATAACCACAAGCACAAATGCCTTCGAGTCTTAGCCCGGATATATCAACTCGCATAAATGCCTTCGGGTCTTAGCCCGGATAAAATCACTAGCACAATTGCCTTCGGGTCTTAACCCGGGTATAGCAACTCGCACAAATGCCTTCGGGTCTTAGCCCGGATAAAATCACTAGCACAATTGCCTTCGGGACTTAGCCCGGATATCATTCAAATGCTCATGCACACATATATCAACAATCATGACACATCCATATTTCATTTTCGTTACTAAGGCTCAAACACAAAGCATTTATTTAACCTTTCCAATTTCGGCTCAATAGCCACACACAAAGAGCATGATTTCAATTGGCTTTATAACATAGTCTCTATGCACATTCGGCTATCCGTCATAGTATGACTAATCATTTCAATATAATTCAAGTAGGGTCATTACTCGAAGACTTACCTCGGATGTTGTTGAACAACTTTAATGGCTATTCAATTACTTTTTCCTTCCCTTTATCGGATTTACTTCCCTTTTGCTCTTGAGCTTAAAGAATACAAATAGGAGTATTCAATATTTAAACCAATAATATGAATTTATTAATCACATTCGGCAATCACATATCATTAAATTTTCAAACCAAAATGTCATTATATGACCACATATACACATATCCATATACTTAAGCTCAATAATTATAATATAATATCATGTACTCACTTTAAGTATATTGCCGAATATACTTAATCATACATACACCTAACCAAAATAATTTCTAAAATTTTTATATCATTTATACAGTAAGCCGAATACTCTTACCAAGTTCACCTATATTCTTCAACAAATTCTTCATTGATCAAACACATATTCGGCTAAAGAAGTGGCAATTTTAGCAACTTTTGATTTAATACTTAATCAATTATAATACATCTAAATATTCTTTTCATATTATTAACTCAAATCACATACATTATTTAATATAACATTTTCACATTCGGCATTAGTATCAACCATAGTAGCCGATTCTTCCTACTTTGTACCCATGCATCTATTTGATCCTTAGTTAGTTCAAACACTCACACACTAAGATTCATCCAATTTTAACAAGAAATAAAATCCTTAATCCTCAAACTACCATGGCCGAATGTTATAACCCAAGCCACATATATTGTTCCTCAAGGCCCTTCAAGGACCACATTCGGCACCTCCTTAACAACAACCCAAATTTCAACCTTCAAGAAAGAAGAAAAAAAAATATATGTGCTAAGAGCTTCAAACTACTTGGCCAAATATCAAACCTCCTAACAATCAAAACTTAAGCCATGGAATGATTAGAACTTGAACTAACCACCTTCTTTATACAAAATTTTCCAAGAATTTCAAGGTACTTACCTCTTCTTAATCCTCATCCAAACCGAACATAAAGCAAGAGAACTCTTTCTTCTTCCTTTGATTTTTCGGTCAAGAAGAACAAAGAGGATGAAGCCTTTTTTTTTCTTCTAGTTTCGGAAAAATGGGGGAGCAAGGATGAAACAAATTTGGTTTCTCCTCCCACTCCCCTCATATTTTATTGTTCTTAACACAACATGTTGTCATAAACTTTTCATAATATGTTTTACCCATCACAATTTGTCTATCCACCTTGTCATGGCCGGCCACTACTATTTAAGGGGGAAATTGACATGCAAGTCCCCCCTTTTTATTTCATGCACTAATAGATCCTTATGCTTTGACCTATCACATATCAAAATTTTCTCACATAAGTCCTATTTACTAAAATTCACCTACAATTTAAACAAAATTCAAATATGAAATTTTCACACATGCATGTATACATATAATAAGCATCAAATATGATAGCTAATTATTTTTATGACTTGGTTTAGCGGTCCCGAAACCACTTCCCGACTAGGGTAAATTTTGGGCTGTCACAAAGAGAAGTAAGGAGAAGATAGATTTTCTTTTTATTTTACTATTATTCTACCTAGTAAGTCACCTAAAGCCATTAACTTTGATCATTTTAATTTTTTTTTTGTCTCCATGTACACCCACCACTCATTATTAGTGGTCTAATTACTCAATAAGGACCTCCACATCTAATTTCTTTAGCTACAGAACACTTTTGACTAGTAGAACATAATTTTCACTCTTTATGCGGTTTAGTCCCTTTTTCGAAATTAAGCATGCAACTGCTAAAATTAATTCCCCAAAATTTTCAAATATCTATAAAATCATGCTATAACACATAAAATAATATCAAAAATAAATTTTTTGACCTCAAATTTGTGGTTCTGGAACCACTATTCCGACTAAGCCCAAAATCGGGATGTTACAATTCTCCCCCTCTTAGGGATTTTTGTCCTCGAAAATCTTATCGGAAAAGAGATTAGGGTATCATTCTCGTAGTTTCCCTTATCTCGACAAAGAGTCCTCTTCTAGGGGATACTTCCATGATTACTCTATCATTGACTTGAATTCAAACATCTTAAATTTTCAAACCCATATACCACATGTCTGTCTGAAGTTGCTTTCAACTTTCACGAACCACTTTCACCCCCTTTTTCCTCAGAATTACAATTCAATCCCATCTCAAAGTATTAATAATAATAGAAATCCAAATCTGAAGTCATCTCACATTGTACTTGTTTAGTTTCCACTCACCATCACATTTTGATAGTTCTCAGTCTTGCAAAGAAGATATCACTCCAGCTTTACATTTTAGCTAAATTCAGACTCCCATCAAATAGGAATGATCATGTAGCCAACACTCACAAAATGAACAAAGGCTTTCCATTAAATTGTCTGTAACATTGCATCCTCCACATTCTTGGAATCAAGGAGCATATGACTTTATTCATCAAACAAACAAAGTAATCAATTTCTCAACACCGACACACTAGCAGTCGGCTCTAAGTCACTCATTTAGCAACTCTTTTAATGAGATTTTAACCATTCGAAAGCATAAACTGTCACTTTACATTCTTATTTTAGAACACATTCCAATCTATTTGATAGTGCATCACTTAAAAATCAGGAATTCTTTAATCAATTTAAACAAAACTCAAAACTAGCGCTTCGATTAATAACACTTTCAACTGTTATTTTTCGATTTCACTAATATGCAACAGACCAACTCATTCAAATGAAAACAATTGAGTCGATTTCAAATACCAAATAATAGCATATCAAAATACTCATTTCTTCATGCTATTAACTAACTCAAACATACAATCTTTTACAACTCCTTTAGCATTCTAATCAAAACCTTCACAACTGCATTTGCTCATGGAAAACAAAATATCCTAATTGAACTCACTGACTTTAATCAAACTTTCTTGAGAAAAAAAAAATTTTCATAGAGTTTGAGCCTGAGCTTTCACTATTTTTACTTTTGCCGAGGTCAATTCTTTTCACGAAAAATAGAGGAATTTTGATATCAAAAGCATTACATTCTCATGATCGAATTAGGATTACACCTATAACAAACATAGCTATCACAAGCCAACGAATACACATACTAGAAGTCTGAGAACCTAACTCATAAGAAAAATAATAAGGATCTTGATGATTCCTTAGAGAAAACCAGAAGAAATCAACGCTCACATGTTCTGAAATCAATTGTAATAGGGGTAATATTTATATTCCAAATATACGAGTACAAAGCAAAACAACTTTCGGTAGAAACAGAAGAGTAGTCTCATAAATTTTCATCATCCACATGCATTCCAACATAATAGGATAGAATCCCAAAGAGATGAGGCAATGCCATTCATAATTCAAACCAACCATCAATACTTTCATCTAAAATTAAAGTTAGCTAACATTCTCACTCGATAGGAATTTCATCAGAAAATGGACATTCACGTGGATCCCTGAGGATGAATGAATATATACTCAGAATACTCAAAAAAAGATCATTGTAATCTATTCAACCATAATTGTTACACATAGACATTTTTACAATTCAAACATCATTTCTCTAACTAATCCTGTTATCATAAACCTCTGTATTATTCCACTCACTAACGAAAATCAGTTTGGAAGAACTTTCAGTAAACACATCTTTAGACTCCATACCTAATTGAGTCGATTAGCAGAGACTAACTTCTTCTTTAACCGTGACATTGCATAATCCGTATAATCTTTAAAATAATCTGACATTTCTTTTAAAACTGAGTTCGTTTATCACACTATGCTCAATTCTATTTGTATTACTAATTATTTCACCACTGAACTCTTTAGTTCATACTTATGAACTTATTCAACATGATTCTCGTAAAATGTCGTCATAAAGCAACACTGGTAAGGAGGTGAGGTCGTAAAGCCTCTAACTTGACTCTTATAAATACACACATATGTCTTAGCATTCATCACTAATGTAATACCATCATAATCACATAGTTCATTCCAAACAAATTAACACACTTATTTATCATACAAATGTTTTCTGTCATCCACAATTTCAAGCAATGACTATACTTACTCGAGCTCAATATTAATATCTAATTAAATTCCAACACTTAGCTTCCATTTTACTTATCGACATTTTTCAAATCAGAGATCAGCTTACGGGTTTGAGTACGTCGTTTACTTGATGCCATAGTCCAACTCTGGTCTTACATGTCATTACGATGCCATAGCCCGGCTATGGTCTTACATTCCATACTTTGCCATGGTCTAACCATGGTCTTATCTGTCAATTCCTCATTGAATGATCGTACTCATTTCCTGCGCTCTACTCAATTTGATCTTCCAATTCAATTTTCGTACTATTACAATATTCATGGTTCAATAGCTAAGACATAAAACAAAACATCATATTATCTCTAATTTAACAATTAAACATAAGATTCTACCATATAAACATACTGATTACACTTATTGAAGAAAGTGTACATAAACACACATTCCGTCTATTTGAGTAAATTTGCTTACCATATTCACTTAATTAAATATGATGAGCACATAACATCACATGCAAGCCAAGCAAACACAGGTGGGCTTATCACCATATAAACTTTTATTTTATTATACATTTCCACATTTCTCAACTCATGGTTGTCTCACTTCGTACATTAACACATACATATCATGAACTTTTATTCATACCTTTCTAAGTTTCATCTTATCATAAACACATTTCAATCACCTCAATATCATTTTTCAGCATTATTGAAAACAGCTCAGTTGGAAGTCATCTCTGTCTTAACAAAACAATTTCTTTAGAGCCGGAAGATACACACTATCTCGAGTAGTAATATGGCTTGTATAGTTAGACTCACATACACTACATTACTCTGAGAACTGACTAAACCATAGCTCTAATACCACTAAATATAACACCCCTTACCCACGTCCATCGCTGGAATAAGGTACGAGGCGTTACCGGAATCAAACGCATGCATACAAACATTTCCAGGTCATTAAATTTCATTCAAATTTAAAAATTTTCAATTTCTATCTTAAAGTCCCTTATATGGGCCTACGAGGCCTAAAACATACATTGGAGGTGGTTAAGGACTAAACCGTGAACTTTTGAAACTTTTGAGACACTAAGAAAATTTTCATATTTTGGAGAGTAACACGCCCGTGTGGGAAGGCCGTGTGGTCACACACGCCTGTGTGGCTTAAGACTCGCCTGTGTCCTCCACCCGCATAACTCTCTGTTTATGACGTCATTACCCATTCAGGGTCACACTGCCATGTCACACGCTCGTGTGCTAGGCCATGTAGCCATCCATGTGAACGATATTTAGGCTATTTACCAAGCCTTTTTTCAATCCAAAAACACTTGCACACCCATGCTAAGTTTATCAACACACAACAAGGCATTTTTAGGCATCCCAATAACCACACCATGACATTCAAACACTATTTATAAATCACATTCAACATGCACAACCACACACACACTTAACTAATTATAACATGTAACTTATTCAACCATTCGCATTAAGTATTTTCCACACATAATTATCACACATTCACTCATCCAACCCAAACAAGCATGCACGTCCTAATGCTTCATCATAAACTTATAACATGGCAAATACTGGTCACACTAAATGGCCTTATACAACAATGACCTTCAATTAGCATAGGCCAATATTCTAGGCCAACTCATGATATCATGTACACAATAACCAAATCCCTATACATTCCATACACTTAAAATGGTAGAAAATCATTGATACCTATCAATAGCTTGTTAGTGTAATAGGATCTCCGACGATCTCCAACTCGAGTTAGCATCTGTGCCACTATAGGAAAAAAGAAAGGAAGAGAGAGTAAGCATATAGCTTAGTAAGTAGGTATGTAAATAATAAACAATTTATTAACATGCTTTTAACAATCCTCATAATATGTTCTCAAGATAGTGCGATCATTATTGCACAAAGTTCCATTATTCACTTATGTTCATATCAAGCTGTCTGCGCGAGTTATAGTCACTAAATTATTTATATCTTAAGCTGCAGAACTCTAAATTAAGTTTCGATAGTTTTCCCTGAAGCTAGGCTCACATATCTCCTTACCATAAAATTTCCCAAATTTTTTGTTTAGCTAATAAGTATAGTTTATTCTTTAAAGTTGTCCCTATTCTGCTGTCTAATAGTTTCAACCCTTCTTCACTAAAAATTAATTATCTCCTCGTATGAGACTCAGATATTGTTCTCTTCTGATTCTCTTGAAAATATATTCATGAAGAATTTAAAAAATATAAATTATAACTTGTAATTATTTTTATACTATTTTAATGATTTTCTAAAATCAGAACAGGGAATTCAGAATTCATCCTAACCCTATTCCACAAAAATTCAAGCATCTCATAATATGAAATTCTTTTGCTTATATTGTTTCTTGTATGTGAGACTACACTCAATAAGATTTAATTTAATATCTTATTCAACCTCAAATTAAATTTCCATAATTTTTGGTGATTTTTCAAAGTTATAGAATCGCTACTGTCGAGAACTGTTTTACTGCTAACTTTACTCTTTCATGATTTCTTTGTATTAACATCCATTTAATCGTACATAACACCAAAGCATATCCTTAACTAGCCATTCCAGTAGCTAGTCATTATCAAATATTTACATGCCATTCATTGGCAAATTTTACCTATACATCAACAACAAAACTTAAACTTATCATTTCTCAATTTAATTTGGCCTAAAAGCCTCACACATTATTATCAATCAAATTTACCACCTATTTATACATCGTAAGTATAAACTTATAATCACAAGGTCATCACAAGATCATTTTCATAGGTAGGACTTGCTCATTTACATTCTTACCAAATGTCCCATATATGTCGAATTCATTACTCATGAATTTTGCGTGCATACCTGTTCCCTTTCAACATGACCATACCTTGTTATTTCTTTGACAAAATCTTTGGATTTACCCGTTAAACCTCTTGGGATACTAAGGACACTCGGAAAAACTCGTACATGATGTTTCTTACCAATGCCATGTCGCAGACATGGTCTTACATGAAAATCTCATATCGATGCCAATAGCTTAGCAATGGTCTTACATGATGCCTCATGCCATTGCCATGTCCCAGACATGGTCTTAAACTGGCTTACATAACGATGTCGATGCCATGTCCCAGACATGGTCTTATATGGGATCACATGCCGATGCCATATCCCAGGTATGGTCTTACACGATTACATATATTGCCATGGTCCAACCATGGTCTTTACCGTCAATTCATAACATGTCGTAATTCAATCATGGTCAACCTTGTATTTCTTTTAATTTGATCTTTCAATACTATCTCGTATTTTTATATTATTCATGATCTAATAATAACATACGAAATAATATATGATATCGATTTAGCATTTAAACATATCAAATTTATTTCTTATTAATATACGAACTTACCTCGGTATGAAATGACGAAATAAGTCAATTACCCAGTTATCTTACTTTTCCCCCGATTTAATTCCGAATTTCATCTTTCTTGATCTATAACAACACATTTAATTTACTTATTCATCATGCTACTCAAATTATCCCAATTTCACATTTTTGGTAAAATTACATTTTTACCCCTATAATTTGTCATATTTACACTTTTGTCCCTAGGCTCGTAAAGTGAAATGTGTTCAATTTCTTTACTACTCTTGCATAGCTGAACCTTTTTCATGCTTAGGGCAGCCCACATTTTTCATTATTTCACACATTTTCCACCTATTTTACAACTTTTTCAAAATGGCCCATTTTAGGTGTTTTCATGAAAATCATTTAACAAAAGTTGTTTATTTAATAACTAATATTCATGTTATTCCATAAAAATGCAGCAAAAAACATGAATATTCTCATGGAAATACCCTCAAATTTTAACCATTTTCTAAAATAGTCCCCTCATTAGCTAGATTAAGCTATAATAGTTTCAAAAATACAAAAATCATCAAAAATGACCATCAAAATCACTTACTTGGGATGGTTAGAAGTTTCTAAAATTTTCAAGCTTTCATGGACATTTCCTTAGTTAAGAATCGGTGGAGAAGAAAGAGAAGTAAGAAGATGATAGCTTTTCGTTTTATTCTACTATTATTCTACCTATTAAGTCACTTGAAGACACCAACTTTGACCATTTTAATTTTTTTTGTCTCCATGTACATCCACCATTGATTATTAGTGGTCTATTTACTCAATACAGACCTCCACGTCTAATTTCTTTAGCTACATAACACTTTTGACTAGTAGAACATAATTTTCACTCTTTATGCGATTTAGTCCATTTTTCGAAATTAAGCATGCAACTGCTAAAATGAATTCACCAAAATTTTCAAATATCTATAAAATTAATGCTATAACACATAACATAATATCAAAAATAATTTCTCTGACCTCGGATTTGTGGTTCGAAACCACTATTCCGACTAAGCCCAAAATCGGGATGTTACATCAATCCTTTTATTTTATTGTTACATCCATCACTTTTCTCTCATATTTCTCTTACTCTCTCGTACTTTCTCTAAATTTTTTATTGTAACATTCATTACCTGACTCGGTCATCTGGTTTAAGTCACTAGATGCTATGATCATTGTCAGAGCAATTACGTGCAACCATACACTTCTTAATCATTTAAATATATAAATAAACATTAAACACTTTCACAATATGTCACACAATCTTTTTTGGGTCACAAAAAATTTTATGAAAGCTCTTTTACTAACCCGAGTATGATTTAAGACCAAAATGTAAAGTTTTAAAATTCTCTGGCTGACATTACAACCTCAAAGCCTCCTTGTTGCGGTAACTTCATCTCAGAGAGTTATGTAGTGACAACATGTATACCCAAGTCATGATGTCACTCAATATCGAACAAAGTTACGACGTCAAGGATCCTTTGTTACGACGTTACCCCTATTTTTTGCAAATCCACATTTGGTACCTAATTCAATGAACTTTAATCCACTCCCAATGTCATTCATTCAACCTTATACAAGATTGTATTCATCAACCAACATCATGGAAAACAATTCAAGTATCTAATCACTCAACATTCAATCATGTTCAAATGCTCTTTCACTTATCCATGTTTAAGAATGTTTACACTACAATCACAACATGTTTATCAGGATAATTGTAACTTAACTATAACAACCCGATTTTGGGGCTAGTTAGATTGGAACAGTGGTTTCGGGACCACGAATCTGACTTAGGAAAACTTATTTTTATTATATTTTCGTGTTCTATAGTTTTATGGAATGATTTCATGAAAATTTTGTTTGAAAATTTTGACATTTGGACACTCAATTTAGTAAAAAGGACTAAATTGTAAAAAGTGCAAAAGTTGAGTTCTACTTGTTAAAGGTGTCCAATTGCTATGAGATATTAAATTAGATGTTCTTATTTGATAATTAGACCATTGGATAAGTTAGTGGACAAAAATGGAAATGAATAGATGAAATTTCAAAGTTATGCATTAAGGGCATTTTAGTCATTTGGTAAATGAATGAATAAAAAGGGAAAATAAAGCCAAAAATTTTGTCCATCTTCTTCTCCATGTGCCAAAAATTAGAAGGTCACCATATCTAGGCTTTGTTCAACTTCCTAGCTTGATTGTAAGTACATTCTAGCCTCGTTTTTAATGCTCTTTACATTTTTCAAGTCGTTATTATCCGATCTAGCTATTTCTACCATTAATTTGAGCTATGATTGAGGTTTAGGGTTTGACCCATGTTAGATATTTGTGCATTTTGATGTCTAACGGTAGATTATGCAAGTTTAACATTAGATAAACAACTTTTACTAGCTGATTTTTACTAAATTTTGTTTCTACTTGGATAAACCCTATCTTTAATCTATAGGGTTCTTAAATAAATGTTGGTTAAGCATGTCAATAAAATGCCTGATAGTCTAGGGGATAGAGGCGTGTGGAGTGTTTTACGGGGTCTAAGGTTCGAGGCTTGGTAACGCAAAAGGAGCATTTTATTTTGTTGTTAACGCTGAGGATGTTACTGTTTGACTGAAATTGAATGCTTGTGGAGTGGAGGGAGTTGAGGCCAAATTCTAGGTGCTTGTTGGAAAGAATTTCGGCTGGTTGGGATATGGATAGGTGGGATATGGTTGAGTAATCTTAGGAGTGATATGGGGGGAGAAATTAGGAGAGTTTCTAGGGAGTGGAGAGGGTGTGCCGATTAGGGACTCTATCTCTATGCATTTTCGTTTTATGCAATTGACTGGGGGTTTTGTTGTGTTTTCATTTCTTTTCTCTCCTAAGACTAATATTACATTTTTTTGGAGCATTCTCTTGCTTTTTGGTGACTATTTTCTCTCTTTTTGGGGCTGAGCTTTGCATTCGGTTTTCTTGTGTGGTGGTTCTTTACTATTAACATTTAGGCACCTTTCTTGCTTTTTCCAATCGGTAATTTTTTCTTCTCCTTTCTCTAAAGCTTTGCTGAATACTCTTCCCTCCTTTCCTTCTCGCTAATCTTTTCCCTTCTCAGCTTGCTACCTTGGCCAAACACCTCTATCTCACCCTTGTTGTCTTGCTTTTGATTTTTTGCAAGTGATCATTGATCTGTTGGGTTCGAGTGCATGATTCTCTCTTCTTCTCCCTCAATTTTCTTCATTGGTCGAATATTGGTAGGTCAAACTCTGTATCCCTCTCTTTTTCTTTTCATTTTGGTTCTCCTTTTTTTTAATATCATCCCTTTCTTTCTTTCCCTTAATACCGATTACCTCCCTTTCCTGTGTTACTCTTACAGATCAATCTTTATTCTGGTTCTTGCTTGATACATCACAGGCCCACAATCTTCTCTGTCGTTGTTGGTAAGTGGGTTTAGTTGAGATGGTGCTGTGCTTCAAGTATGACTCTAATTGGAAGGGGGTGGCTTTTGTGTAGGTCGTGGTTGAAGTTGGTTGGCATTCTTTTCTGGAAGCCAAAGGTGCGATTACTATTGCTTTGGGGTAAGAAGATAGTGATTGTTTTGGAACTCCATTAGTTTTCTTTGTTTCTTAAGTTAAGTAACTGATTAGGTTTCGTACTGGTTTTCCTTCAAGTAGAGAAAGTGTTCGGGGCGCGAATTAACTTCAAATCGCATAAGGTGTGTAATCACACTATAATAACTGTAAATGGGCAAAAGCTGGAAAGCTTATCTTTAGACACTATACAAGCGTGCTCTCGCTCATGTGGTGATTCGAACACATAAAATGTGGGCGTTTGACAGTGAAGGCCATCATGAGCGATTTTATGGGCTTAGGCCGATTAGGGCCATATTAGGCTGAAATGGGCCCTCTGGGTCCCATGGGCTCGTTGTCCCACATAGGTAAACCACACGGTTGTGTGGAGATTATTGGGCCAGGCTGTGTAGATCACACAGCCAATGTCATATTTGGGCTTTATGGGCTAGACGGGTGTATGGGCCTACATGGGCCGTATTATGGGCTTTGGGCCCATTTTTATTGATTGACAATTAAGGTTGCATGGGTCGCCTGAGACGACTGTGGACCTACTGTTGGGTCGGTAAGTACACTTAGACCCCATACTGATGAAATGACTGTTATACCCGTATGAGGTAAATGACTGCTATACCTCAATATTACATATGACTGTATTTGAGCATGACATATCTACATACACGTATAATATTATAACATGACACGTTGCATGCGGGTGGGTTTGATATATTTGGAGGAAGTGTACTATACTGGCAGCTCTGCTGCATATACTGTTTGGTGCTGCAACCGATACTATATTTTGGAGTGTAGGGATGGGTGGGTCGATTTAATCCCCACGTGGAGTGTAGGGCTGGACAGAGTGGAGTGTAGAGGATGGATGGGTAGGACTTCTGATTGCATTTCTGTTACTGTTACTGTGATGGGCTAAGGCCTACACTGCTACTGATATTGAATTGGGCTTAGGCCCTAACTGATACTGAACTGTTACTGAAATGGGCTTATGCCCAGATTGTATTTGCCTATGCTGGGGCTGGTTATCTTTTTAATAAGGGATTACACACTAAGTTTTCGTAAACTCACCTTTCTACTTTCTTGTACAGGTAATCCTTAGGCGGGTCGATTGTAATAGCCTAAAATTGGGTCTAGTTAGAACAGAGGTTTCGAGACCATAAAATCTGAGATATAAATAATTATTTTATGATTATTTTGAGGTCTATGATATGATTGCATGATTTTTTGAAAATTTCGTGAAGAAATTCTATGCATAAAGTGCTTAATTCGAAGTTAGGGACTAAATTGAATAAGTTGCAAAACTTGCATTTTAGAAGTTTCTAGTATGAAATTGATTTGAAATATTAATTAGAAGGTCTTAAATAGAAATTTGACCAATTTCTAAGTTATGGACAAAAATTGGACATGGATGGAATTTTTGGAAAGTTTAGTAGTAAGGGTATTTTGGTCATTTAGGGGTAAAATGAATTAAAATACAAAATTAAAAGCCAATTTTGCTCATCTTCTTCACCATGGACGTGTATACCAAGGGAGACTCCATGTATAGGGTTTTCAAGCTTCCCAAGCTCAATTGTAAGTCCGTTCTAACCCCATTTTTCAAGTTCTTTACGTTTTTGGAGTCCCGGTAACTTGATTTAGCTTATGCTAGCAATAATTCAACCTAAGGTTCATATTTGGAAAAATACCCATAGGTAAAATTTTATGTATTCTGGTGTTTTATGATACAATATGAGGTTTTAAGTTATGTTAGACAACTTGTGCTACTCGGTTTTAAGTGAAAACGAGCAAAAGTGCTTAATCGGTAAAAATACCTAATAGTCATAAGTATATGTTAGAGTGAGAATTTGATGTTTCCATAAAAGGGAAAAGTGATCATCATGTCATAAAACATAAGAATAAGGGATGAAGTTTAATTCCCGAGCCTAGGGGCAAAAGTGTAAATATGCAAAAGTTTAGGGGCAAAATTGTAATTTTTCCAAAGTTTGAGTTAAGGACTGTTTTGAATAGTACATTAATTAAATAAGTAAAATATGATGTTTTAGGTCCCGGAAAACGAGATTTGAACCTAGAATGAGAGAAAAATTGAAAATTGGGAAAGTTGGTAAAATGGCTGTTTTAATATCAAGGTAAGTTCATATGTATAATAAGCATTAATTTATCCATGTTTCAATGTAAAATTGATATATTTACTATGATCTCCGAGGTTTTGAAAGTATGTAAGTTGGTATGATAATAATACAACAATAATGCTGTAATTTATATTTGAAAGTTAAATTTAGTGAATTAATTGAATTATGATAAATTAAATGATTATGGTTCCAAGTTTATGAATTGATTTAAAAATATGTCTATGGTACATGAAGTGCATTGAATTGTCATACATAAATGTGATTTCTATGTTTATGGATATTATGGGAAATTGTAAGTTCATATGATTTTTAATAAGACAATGTGTAATTTAATGTTATTGCGTTGATATTAAATGAGATGTAAGTTTATATGTAAGTAATACATCACTATTACTTTTATTATGATATTTTATAAAAATATTGGAAATATGTTTATGGATAATTACTTGATTGGTGAAATTGTTGGAAAAGAGAGAGAAATCCCAGTTGAACCTTCGGAAAGATTGGATGATACAGATGGTATGTAGCTAGGTCACATGTATAGTGCTGAGTGCACATCATGTGTACAAGAGAGCTACAAGACATTATGATGTAGCTAGGTCGCATGGGTGATACTATGTGTACACCATGTAGACAAGAGAGCTACGGGATATATGTAGCTAGGTCGCATGTGTGGTTCCAAGTGAAGGACACCATGTAGACAAGAGAGCTACGAGATAAACTGGCTAGGTCACATGGGTGGTACTAAGTGTTCACCATGTGTACAAGAGAGCCAAACTATATGATGGGTGGAGCTATGTGCTGAAACCACCAAGTATCGAGGATTGATCCGAAGTGTTCAATGGGAGACTCTCTATGTATTGTTTTGTGAGTTTTGTGATGAATAAGTGCAGGAACTTGGTTATGTGAATGATGTGTTCATTAAGTGACCAGGATGTGGTAAGGTTATAAACAAGTAAGTTATACATGAGGATGATTTTATGGTGACCTTGTGATCATGGCCTATACTTGTGATGTATGAAATGTGGTGAAAATGATTTGTGATATGTATGTTAAAATGAGGTTAATACAAAGAAAGTGTGAAAGAGTGAATTAGCAATAAAATTATTTTAGACAGTAGTAGTGACGTGATTTTGAAAAATCACCAAAAATAGTATAAATCGAATCAGAGACTGAATGAGATATCAAATTAAAGGTTAATGAGTCTATTGTCATACAAAAGAAATATAGAAATCAAACGAGTTCTATATTTTGAGATATTTATGTTTTTGTGAGACTGATTCAGAATGATTACGTGATCCCCTGTTCTGACTTTGGAAAATCACAAAAATTTGGAGAAAAATAATTAGAGGCTCAATTATATTTTTAAAATCCATAATGAGCCTATTTTCAAGATAAATCAACAAGAACATTATCTGAGTTCTATACTGTGAGATAATTATTTTTTAGTGAAGAGATATTAGAACTGTCAGAAAGTGAAACAGGGGAAATTTTAATGAATAAACTGTACTAATTGGCTAAACCAAAAATTATGAAAATTTTATGGTTGAAATATATGTGAGCCTAGTTTCAGGGGAGATTTAAGGATATTAATTTGGAGCTATGTAGCTCGAATTATAAATAATTAAGTGACTATGACTCGTGTGGACAGTTTGATGTGAACATTTATTAGTAAATTGTGAAATCGTACTTACAATAATGCTATATACATTAAGGATGTGGAATGGAGAGGAGGAGGAGGAGGAAAATAAATATATGTGGAATACATGGAAACTGTGGTATATGAAATATTGATATAATGAAATAAATGATATGTGTTTATAAGAAAACAAAAAGAGAATGTTATGTATCATGACATGTATATATATATATGACTAGTCTTAATGTAATGCTTGTTGGGTATGGAATTGAATTGAAATGTTTCAGGCAAACATGTTATTCTGCGCATCTAAATCATGGTATTTTATAAAGATATGATCTAGCTTTAAATATGAATGCTTGATGATTAAGCTGAAGATATTTGGTAAGATGATAATCTTGGTATAAATGTATAAGTGGTACTATAATAAACGAGATAAAATGAGTATGAGAGACACATGTATGATGACATACAAATGCTATGTTTGTGGTTTAATTGAGGATGTTTAATCATTAAATGAATACCATGTTATATGCTTTTGATTTTGTATAAGTGTGTAAGAGATCAAGGTTGACCAAAGCTTGGAAAATAGCCTAGGTATATTCCACACAGGCAGAGACACGACCATGTGTCTCAGCCATGTATGGAACACGACTTTGGGACACGGGCGTGTGGAGCCTTAAAGCATGAAATTTCCAAGATTTTCGTAAGTTCTCGGTTTAGTCCCAAACCCTTTCTAAAGTATGTTTTGGGCTCCGTAGACTCAAATAAGGGACTATGTGTAAGAGAATGAACGTTTTGAAATATGAATAAAATTTTATGGCTCGTATTTTAGTTTAATGTTTGTATGTTTGTCTGGTAACGCCTCGTACCTTAGCCCGGCCTCGGATACGGGTAAGGGGTGTTACATTTAGTGGTATCAGAGCAGGTTTAGTCGATTCTCGAACTAACATAGCAAGTGTAAGAGTTTAGTTATACATGCCACAAATATGTGATAGTGTGATGTCTCCCGACACTAATAAGGACTATTTTGTTTAAAATGAAATATTCTCCAACCGAGCTACATCTGACCATTTGATAGCGATATTGAAGTATTTGAATAAAGTGTAGCTATGATGTGTTAAACTCGAAAAGGTATGAATAAGAATTTGTGATATATGTATATGTGATAATATGTGAGATGAAAGTTTATATAGTGATATATTTATTCATATTTGTTTGGCCTTCATATGCTGTTGCATGCTTGACTAAATTAATTAGTAAATGTGATGATTAAAGTTATTCAAAATTCATAGAATGTATGAGTGAGTGCACTTGTTTGAAATGAGATAATTGGAAATTTTATGTAAGACAGGTATGAGTAATAAATTGTTTGAAGTGGGTAGTATGATTATAATGACATATGTGGATAATGAAAAAAATTTGTCATATAGATATATGTCAGAATCGAGTTAGAGACTGTACGACCTCACCCCCTTACCGATGAGGTGTATATAATAGAAATTCATGAGAATCATGTTGACTATGTTCCTAAGTGTGGAATCAAAGAGTTCAGTGATAAAATAATTATAGATATGACCAGAGTCTGAGAATGGTTGACAAGTGAAGGACAGAGTTAGAGAAATATCAGAGTTTACTGAGTTATCTTGGGATTCAAATTGATGACAGAGTGTTTCTGAAAGTATCGTCTTGAAAACAATTCGTTAGTAATGCTGGAAATTATGATAAAGATACTAAACCTCACTCCGGTAAGATTTTCGAGGACGAAAATCTCTGAAGGGGGGAGAGATGTAATAGCCCAAAATTGGGTCTAGTTGGAACAGAGGTTTCGGGACCACAAAATCTGAGATATAAATAATTATTTTATGATTATTTTGAGGTCTATGATATGATTGCATGATTGTGTGAAAATTTTGTGAAGAAATTCTATGCATAAAGTGCTTAATTCGAAGTTAGGGACTAAATTGAATAAGTTGCAAAACTTGCATTCTAGAAGTTTCTAGTATGAAATTGATTTGAAATATTAACTAGGAGGTCTTAAATAGAAATTTTACCAATTTCTAAGTTATGGACAAAAATTGGACATGGATGGAATGTTTGGAAAGTTTAGTAGTAAGGGTATTTTGGTCATTTAGGGGTAAAATGAATTAAAATACAAAATTAAAAGCCAATTTTGCTCATCTTCTTCACCATGGACGTGTATACCAAGGGAGACTCCATGTATAGGGTTTTCAAGCTTCCCAAGCTCAATTGTAAGTTCGTTCTAACCCCGTTTTTCAAGTTCTTTAGGTTTTTGGAGTCCCGGTAACTTTATTTAGCTTATGCTAGCAATAATTCAACCTAGGGTTCATATTTGGAAAAATACCCATAGGTAAAATTTGTGTATTCTGGTGTTTTATGATACAATATGAGGTTTTAAGTTATGTTAGACAACTTGTGCTACTCGGTTTTAAGTGAAAACGAGCAAAAGGGCTTAATCGGTAAAAATACCTAATAGTCCTAAGTATATGTTAGAGTGAGAATTTGATGTTGCCATAAAAGGGAAAAGTGATCATCATGTCATAAAACATAAGAATAAGGGATGAATTTTAATTCCCGAGCCTAGGGGCAAAAGTGCAAATATGCAAAAGTTTAGGGGCAAAATTGTAATTTTTCCAAAGTTTGAGTTAAGGACTATTTTGAATAGTACATTAATTAAATAAGTAAAATATGATGTTTTAGGTCCCGGAAAACGAGATTTGAACCTAGAATGAGAGAAAAATTAAAAATTGGGAAAGTTGGTAAAATAGCCGTTTTAATATCAAGGTAAGTTCATATGTATAATAAGCATTAATTTATGCATGTTTCAATGTAAAATTGATATATTTACTATGATCTCCGAGGTGTTGAAAGTATGTAAGTTGGTATGATAATAATACAACAATAATGCTGTAATTTATATTTGAAAGTTAAATTTAGTGAATTAATTGAATTATGTTAAATTAAATGATTATGGTGCCAAGTTTATGAATTGATTTAAAAATATGTCTATGGTACATGAAGTGCATTGAATTATCATACATAAATGTGATTTCTATGATTACGGATATTATGGGAAATTGTAAGTTCATATGATTTTTAATAAGACAATGTGTAATTTAATATTATTGCGTTGATATTAAATGAGATGTAAGTTTATATGTAAGTAATACATCACTATTACTTGTATTATGATATTTTATAAAAATATTGGAAATATGTTTGTGGATAATTACTTGATTGGTGAAATTGTTGGAAAAGAGAGAGAAATCCCAGTTGAACCTTCGGAAAGATTGGATGATACAGATGGTATGTAGCTAGGTCACATGTATAGTGCTGAGTGCACATCATGTGTACAAGAGAGCTACAAGACATTCTGATGTAGCTAGGTCACATGGGTGATACTATGTGTACACCATGTAGACAAGAGAGCTACGGGATATATGTAGCTAGGTCGCATGCGTGGTTCCAAGTGAAGGACACCATGTAGACAAGAGAGCTACGAGATAAACTGGCTAGGTCACATGGGTGGTACTAAGTGTTCACCATGTGTACAAGAGAGCAGAACTATATGATGGGTGGAGCTATGTGCTGAAACCACCAAGTATCGAGGATTGATCCGAAGTGTTCAACGGGAGACTCTCTATGTATTGCTTTGTGAGTTTTGTGATGAATAAGTGCAGGAACTTGGTTATGTGAATGATGTGTTCATTAAGTGACCAGGATGTGGTAAGGTTATAAACAAGTAAGTTATACATGAGGATGATTTTATGGTGACCTTGTGATCTTGGGCCTATACTTGTGATGTATTAAATGTGGTGAAAATGATTTGTGATATGTATGTTAAAATGAGGTTACTACAAAGAAAGTGTGAAAGAGTGAATTAACAATAAAACTGTTTTGGACAGTAGCAGTGACGTGATTTTGAAAAATCACCAAAAATAGTATAAATTGAATCAGAGACTGAATGAGATATCAAATTAAATCTTAATGAGTCTATTTTCATATAAAAGAAATATAGAAATCAAAGGAGTTCTATATTTTGATATATTTATGTTTTTGTGAGACTGATTCAGAATGATTACGTGATCCCCTGTTCTGACTTTGGAAATCACAAAAATTTGGAGAAAAATAATTAGAGGCTCAAAATTATAATTTTAAAATCCATAATGAGTCTATTTTCAAGATAAATCAACAAGAACATTATCCGAGTTCTGTACCGTGAGATAATTATTTTTTAGTGAAGAGAGGTCAGAACTGTCAGAAAGTGAAACAGGGGAAATTTTAATGAATAAACTGTACTAATTGGCTAAACCAAAAATTATGAAAATTTTATGGTGGAAATATATGTGAGTCTAGTTTCAGGGGAAATTGACGGATATTAAGTTGGAGCTCTGTTGCTGGAATTATAAATAATTAAGTGACTATGACTCGTGTGGACAGTTTGATGTAAACATTTATTAGTAAATTGTGAAATCGTACTTACAATAATGCTATATACATTAAGGATGTGGAATGGAGAGAAGGAGGAGGAAAATAAATATATGTGGAATACATGGAAACTATGGTATATGAAATATTGATATAATGAAATAAATGATATGTGTTTATAAGAAAACAAAAAGAGAATGTTATGTATCATGACATGTATATATATATGACTAGTCTAAATGTAATGCTTGCTGGGTATAGAATTGAATTGAAATGTTTCAGGCAAAAATGTTGTTCTGCACATCTGAATCGTAGTATTTTATAAAGATATGATCTAGCTTTAAATATGAATGCTTGATGATTAAGCTAAAGATATTTGGTAAGATGATAATCTTGGTATAAATGTATAAGTGGTACTATAATAAACAAGGTAAAATGAGTATGAGAGACACATGTATGATGACATACGAATGCTATGTTTGTGGTTTAATTGAGGATGTTTAATCATTAAATGAATACCATGTTATATGCTTTTGATTTTGTATAAGTGTGTAAGAGATCAAGGTTGACCAAAGCTTGGAAAATAGCCTAGGTATATTCCACACAGGCAGAGACACGACCATGTGTCTCAGCCATGTATGGAACACGACTTTGGGACACGGGCGTGTGGAGCCTTAAAGCATGAAATTTCCAAGATTTTCGTAAGTTCTCGGTTTAGTCCCAAACCCTTTCTAAAGTATGTTTTGGGCTCCGTAGACTCAAATAAGGGACTATGCGTAAGAGAATGAACGCTTTGAAATATGAATAAAATTTTATGGCTCGTATTTTAGTTTAATGTTTGTATGTTTGTCTGGTAACGCCTCGTACCTTAGCCCGGCCTCGGATACGGGTAAGGGGTGTTACATCGATGTTGCGAGGGACTCGACAGTGGCCACACAACTGCTCTTGTTTCACTTTTTAACTTTTATTTTTATAAACAATTTTATTTGGGTTTCAGCTATGTAATAAGGCCTCTTAAAGTTTTTCCTTGGTTTGGGATTAATTTACTTTAAATCATATCTGTTAGAAGTAGGCCACTGTTTTACTAAAAAGAAAATATATACTTTCAAAACACCATGCTATTGCAATATTTTCTAGCAAGCTTCCGTAACAAACATGGCTTTAAAATTTCAATAACAACCTTAAATGAGTAAAATTTTGCTATATCAACTTGGGTCTTTAACAACGAACAAGAAACTATAGATTTATAGAAGGATCACAACGAGGTTTTTTGTTTATAAAGAATGGATTTTTCAACGGAACTACGTTTTTCGAAATTCACTTCAGTGTGACATCGCATATTCAGACATAACGCCTAGGCCAGTTTTGGGGTGTTACATTTACAGTGCGTTTGGTTCGCTGTATTGGATTAGAGATGTATTGGATTAGAAGTGTATTGGATTAGAGGTGTATTGGATTAGAGGTGTAATAGCAAATCAACTGTTTGGTTGAATGTAATGGAATAGATGCGTAATAGTAATCTTGTGTTTGGTTGAATGGAATAGAGGTGTAATAGCATAGTGGAAAAAACTAAAATGACTAGAATACCCTTAGCATAAATTTATTTTGGTAAATGATTATTGTTATTGTTATTTAAATTTTAATAAGATTATTATTATCAATAATGAATATTTTAATCATATTTAAACATAATTATTATTAAACATATTTTAATTAAAATATATAATTTAATAAAATTCTTAATAATTACCAAAAATTTGTTTTGGTAAATTATTATTGTTATTGTTATTTAAATTTTGATAAGATTATTAATATGAATAATAAATAATTTAATCATATTTAAACATAATTATTATTAAATATATTATACTTAAAATATATAATTTAATAAAATTCTTAATAATTAATATTCTTATATGAATTTACTCAAATCATAATATATTATATGATACTATAAAAGATAATTTGAAATAATTAATATTAAATATATTTTAATTAAAATATATGATTTAATAAAATTTAAAATAATTATAACTAATAAAATTTAATAAGTAAGAATTGAACTCTAAAAAATAAAAAAAACATAACCATATCGAATTATCATCAAGAACTCGATTGAATTTACAACAATTCTGAATTAAACGGAAGTACTGCCTCAATATCTCACTTTCAACTAAAAATATAAAGCAAGCATTCAATAGAAGAAATTCAGGCCGATACAATATCTCTTTCACCTTGCTCTCAACTCCAATTGGCCTTCCATGAAACCGATTCTTCACTTCAAACAAAATAGCTCACCAATCTAGCAGGAAAACGAATACTGTCCAAAGTTGCCATTGAAAATAACCTCCAACTTCATGTGTCCATTCCACAAGTTAAGGGAAAAAGCAATCTCTGTAACATCCTGTGCCCTGTATGATTTAGGGTGCCATTTTCTCTCAGACCAGTCAACGCGCGTTACTGACCAGTTTGCGATGCACCGGGGTCAACCAACTGATAAAAGGAACAAGCGTTAGAAGAAGCTAAAGTGAAATGTATGAAAAACATGATGCAGAGTATGATTCTTACATTGAAAAAGGTTGGGAGGTAATGCTCGTCGGCAATGCAGTTTTTGCCATCCGCAAATGGCTGTTATAATCAAGAACGTGAATGACTGAATGTCAGCAACATAAACTTAGGCACAAATTCTATCATTTTGTGCCCTTGTTAAAGCTAGAAATACTATCTTAGTGCTAATGCTAATAGTTAAGCTAGAAAATGACGGAAATAAACATCAATAAGGATAGTTGAGACCAGTCTAACAGACAATAGTAAGGATACGTAATGCTTTCGATAAACATCAATTGTTAAGAGCTACTTTTGGCATCATGTACCAAAAGAAGTTACACTTAGGCCACCTAAAATTAATTCTTCTTATGTTTCAACATTATAGTCGAAATGGTGAATACAAAGAATAATCATTAAAATTGGAACAAATAAAAGTGAACCAACGCTCTCATCAATGAATGCAAGGCTGCTGTAAATTCGAAACGAGAACAGAATACTTTAATAAAATTTACCCTGCAGTAATCCCGAAACCTTGAATAGTAAAGACTGTCAGCCATGACTAGCAGAGCATGCTGCCGCCTCATTGTGAACCACTGCATAAAATTCAATGATTTAAACTTGCTACAACAAGACACTGTATAAGTTCATAAGATACTTTATAATATCAATTAACACATACCTGTGCACCCTTTCTGAAGTCTTTCTCTTCTACTTCAGGTAACATGCGTGTTGAATACCTGCCATTTCCATGAGGTCCAGGATCCACAAAGCTGGCAAACAAAGTGGGTGGGATAAATTTCAAACAAGGGAAATGGTGCAACAAAGTCCATTATGCGTATGTGTATGTGTAATACTCTCAGATTCTACTCACCAGTCAATGAAACTCATATTAGCATGCATTAGATAATTGTAGACGTAATCAAAATTATGCAATGGAATACAACTGCAATGTCACCATCAATACTTCAGATTTGGTAAAAGTACAAGTAAATATATATATGTATATTTTGGGAGGGGCGGGGGTGTTAATGACACGAACTATATTTTACCTGTCAGAGAGTAAAACAAAATGTTGGTTATCAGGATCTTTTAGAGCATATGCCAATAATCGTCTCTCTGCATCAACCATAGAAAATGCTCCCCATGTAACCTGCAAATTCAGTGTCAATAAATAGATCAATAGAAAAACTAACCGTACAATAATTGTTGAAGTAGTCATATATCAGATAGCAAAGCTCAACCACAAAATTTGATCTAAGAAACATACCGGAGAACTGTGAATTTCCCGGTTAAGGAAGTAAGGGCTCACATGCACTGGTTTTTCTTTTGATCATGGATATAAACAGAAAATCTTCCCTCATTACCCTGCCAAGAAAATTGAGCAAACCTTTTTATCAGGATACATGGTTATTATAATTCAAAAACCAAAAATGCAGAAAAAGATATACAAAGTTATTAGAATTCCTTTCTGCAAGAATTCAACAGAAACAATACAGACTGAGCAGACAGTCGATATAACCAAAAGGAATTGATACAGACATCCTGAATCATACAAAGCAGGGAATTGCCTTGTCCTCCACCCTAGCAATTATATCAATTCACAATAAGCCAGATTGATTTCACTAATACCTTCGCCATACACATTAACATATTTGCATTGGCAATCAACAAAGGAAATGTTCTTTACTAAAATGAAATACATATGGCTCTCATTCATATTAGGCAATTCCTGGACACAAAAACTAGTAAAATGACCAACCTGAATTTAAGGATAATAACCATGAGATTTAATGGAATAAAAAATAAAGTCCATGAAGAATATAAAGACATTAGATCACGGAAGGGAAAAATGAACTAGCAACAACAACCAAAAAAACTTACACGGAAGAACATATCCCAAAGCTTCTCAAATGGCAATGAACCTGGAGTTAAGAACATGAATGCAATTTTAGGATTTTTGGATTCGACAGGAGGTGTATCCAAAATATCCCTAACCACAACCCGTGAAATAATCTCCTCATCAGTTAATTCCCTTTTAGGAGGAGGAAGCCAATCAGTAAGGACCTTGCAACCTCTAGAAGAAAATACATAACATGCAACATCGCTGTTCGGTGGATAGATGTAAGCACAAACTAGAAAAAAGCTGACAAAAGAAACCATTAAAATAATCCATATTGGCCTCTTCAAAGGAGAGCGATGGCGAGATCCAGGCAAGATCTTAGTATCACCCATGCTACCTAATCGCCACTCCTTAGCTACCTTCATCTAGTATAAACAAAAGAGCTCTATATTCATGTGTTTCTCCTTTGTTTCAGTTTCCTCCTCAAGGTAATCAATCAGTATCCAACAACCAACCCCAGATTCTTCAATGGATCAATGTAATGTGATCTGTAAAAAGAAACCATAGGTGAAAAAGAAAGGAAACGGAGGGAACAAATCGGCAGCAAAGAGGCATAATGGACTGGGAGGAAATCGGCAGAAAACCAAAGCAAAGAAATAAGGAAGGAAATCGGATGAAGGAACAGAAGAGAAACAAGGGGATGGGGGGAGGGCAAATCAGGGAGGTGATGCTCAATCAGTAGCTAATCTGGGCAAAGAGGGGGAATAGAAATCGGTGGATTTCACCGATTAAGAAGGTAATGGATTAGATGCGTATTACCAATACATCAAACCAAACGACGTATTAGAGAAGTATTAGGTGGGGCCCACCGATTAGGGGTGTATTGGCTTAGCCAATACACCAAACCAAACAAGCTGTTAGTGGTATTAGAGCCAGGTTACAAAACTCGGCTGTGGATTTGGGTTTTCCTTTAAAACTTAAAACTCTGAAAAGAACTGTTTCAGATGATTTAAAAATATTCGAAAGTGTTTTACTGAATGTGTGGTACACAAAGTCTCTGGCGCCGCCCTTGTAAGTTCTCTGAAACTACTTGTTTAAATTGAAATACTAAGACTATAATAGGTAGTAGACTTTACTAAAATACTCTGTTTAGGGTAAACTGAGACTGTAGTGAAACTGCGATCTGTGAAAACAACAAAACAATGAATTAGTGATACTGTTTTTCATAAAACAGTCGTTAATAAAACATTCATTAATAAACACTGGAACTATAAAACTGATGCATAAAACTATTAATATAGGTAAAACCGTAATATGATAATGAGCACCAGAGGTACTCGTGGAAGGGGTACAAGAGGCTACGGTGGAGGCCGTGGAGGTACGCGGGCTGGGTCGTCGATATCGAGTCACATGCCTAATAATGAAGCTAGAGAGGCACTGACTTCACCTATAACTAAAACTGAGTCACACGACCGAGCAGCTAGGGACGATGCACTGTAGGCCGTGGGTCAGTGACGGAATGACTCAGGTCTAACGGGGTTGAGATCTTTAAGGGTATTGCTGGAGTTGCCCTTAATGTGGCTGAATATTGGATTGAAACCACAGAGCAGAAATTAAAACGTGCGGTGTTGTTACTACAAAATGAGGCCTATCAGTGGTGGCTTACAGTTAATGAGGGTACTCAACCTGACCGATTGACTTGGGAAATTTTCAAAACTGCATTTTAAGGGATATATGTGAGCGTTAGTTATGTGGATGCCTGGAGGAGAGAGTTTCTGAATTTGACTCAAGGGGATAAATCGGTAGAGAAATATGAGTCTGAGTTTTTACGACTTAGCTGCTATGCGCGTGGGATGGTTGCAACTAAATATGAGTGCTGTGTTCATTTTGAGGATGGCCTCAGAAATGATCTACGAGTTCTGATAACTCCACAGAGAGAGCAAGATTTTACTGTGTTAGTAGAAAAGGCGAAGATCACTGAGGATGTGAAGCGCGCTGAGCGCTAGAATCATGATAAGGACAGGGGTAAGAACAAGAGGGTTTGGGAGCCCTCAAGTTCAGTTGTGAGGCCTAAGTAAAAGGCAAAAGTTGATGGGCCAATTAGAGTTGGGCCCCCTGTTGTTGCTTTTGGGTCGCAGCCTTATGTTGATTGTGGGAGACGCCGTCAGGGCGAGTGTTAGAAACAGATAGAGGCATGTTTGAGGTGAAAATCTTTAGAGCATCGCATAAGAGATTTTCCATGGAGGCCCGATCAGATTCAAGCTACGAGTTTGGGTACTATTTAGCCGCTGAGAGGTGTTTAGCAGCCACCGAGGGGCCGGGGTCAGGCCAAAGCTAAAAATAGTATAGGTCGTGGTTGTGGAGTATCGGGCAGAGGTGCTAGTCATACTGAGGTGAGGCAGCCGACACTGGTTTATACTGTATGGCGCCGAGAGGACAGAGATACCCCAGATGTTATTACAGGTACGTTCTTTATCCATAATGTACCTTATACTGCATGGATTGATGTTGGGTCTACGCACTCTTATGTAGCATGTACTGTATCTGAGACTTTGGGTGTGATGGTTGAAAACATTACGAGTGAGGTTACTGTGTTCAGTCCATTAGGACAGTCAGTAAGAGTGGATAAACTTAATATTGGGCATGGACTGGCTGGTTAAGCATCATGTGAATTTAAACTGTGCTGCAAAGCAGGTGATACTGAAAACTGAAAAAGGTGATGAGGTGGTTGTGATTGGGGAGCGCCAGAATTATCTGTCAAATGTGATTTCTGCACTTAGAACTGAGAAGTTGGTTCGTAAGAGTTGTGAGGTGTATCTAGCATACATCAGTGCTTCGGGAGTTGAGGTTCCATTTATTAAATATATCAAAACGTTTAGGGACTTTTCGAATGTCTCTCTTGATGAGCTACCTAGATTACCTCCAAACCGTGAAGTTGAGACTGGTACAACTTCGGTGTCTATCGCCCCTTA
This sequence comes from Gossypium hirsutum, assembly GCF_007990345.1. Lineage (NCBI taxonomy): Eukaryota > Viridiplantae > Streptophyta > Magnoliopsida > Malvales > Malvaceae > Gossypium > Gossypium hirsutum. Next base: position 31,226,304 of record NC_053424.1, read on the forward strand.
TAGGATGGCACCGAAGGAGCTTGAGGAGCTTAAAGCTCAAATTCAAGAGTTACTGGATCGAGGGTTCATCTGCCCTAGTGTGTCATCATAGGGAGCACCGGTATTGTTTGTGAAAAAGAAGGATGGAACCATACATATGTGCATCGACTACCGGAAACTGAACAAATTGACTATTAAGAGTAAGTACCCTCTACCGAGGATTGACGATCTATTCGACCAGTTTTCAGGAGCTTTGATTTTCTCTAAGATAGATCTTCGATCTGGATACCATCAACTGAGAGTCAAAGAGATTGATGTGCATAAGACGGCGTTTAAGACTCATTACGGTCATTATGAGTTCCTGGTGATGCTGTTTGGGCTGACGAATGCACCAGGGGCTTTTATGGGTCTGATGAACTGCATGTTCCAACCCTATCTGGACCGGTTCATAGTAGTGTTTACTGATGATATTGTGGTGTTACAAAGACTGAGATTGAACACGATGAACATCTCCGAGTGGTTCTACAGATTTTGGAAGAGAAGCAATTGTATGCAAAGTTCGGTAAGTGTGAATTTTGGTTACGAGAGGTAACATTTCTGGGCCATGTGGTGTCTGCTGAGGGCATTAGGGTTGATCCTCAGAAAATTGAAGTTGTTCTGGATTGGAAACAGCCTAAGTTGGTATCTGAAATTCGGAGCTTTCTGGGTCTGGTAGGGTATTATAAACGTTTTGTGGAGGGGTTTTCATTGATTGCTGCACCTCTGGCTATGTGACACCCCTAATTTGACCCTAGTTGAAAGGTGGTTTCGGGACCACAAAATCAAGTCATAAAAATAATTAGCCGTCATATTTTATGTTTATTATATGTGAATATGAATGTGTGAAAGTTTTAAGTTTCGATTTAGTCGATTGCATGTGAATTTAGTAATAGGACTTATGTGTGACACTTTTGAAATGCGATGGGTTAATCTATAAGGACCTATTAATGCATGTTGTATAAAAGAAGGGTTTGCATGTCAAATTAGCCAAAAATCTAGATGGTGGCCGGCCATGCTATGGGGAAAAACATATTAAAGACATTTTATGCTAATATGTGTGGGAAGAATAATAAAATATGAGGGGAGTGGGAGGAGAAACCAAAGTTGTCTCCCCCTTACTCCCTATTGCCGTGACTAGAGAAAGGGGAGAAAAAACAAAAATTCTTCCTTTGTTGTTCAACATGGCCGAATGGAAGGAAGAAGAAGAGGGGAAGTTCGGCCAAGGTGGTTCTTGAGATTAAGCTCAAGAGCCTAGAGGATCAAAGTTGGATAAGGGAAAGGAAAAAAAGTGATCGAAGAGCCGTCGTAATCGTTCGGCAACTTCCGAGGTAAGTTTTAAGTGTTTAAACATTGAGTAAATTCAATTATAATAGGACATGATGAGTTGATTTAGTAAGATATGATGTGGCCATGATATGTTCTAAGCTCAAATGGTAAGTTCTTAAGTGTTTGAGCTTGGGAATTTAAGGGTAATTTGAAATAGTCTGCTTCGGACAGCAGCAGTAACGTGACTTTAGAAAATCACCATAAATTTATGGACTTGAATTAGAGGCTGAATGAGACATGAAATTAAAGCTTAATGAGTCTAGTTTCGTATAAAAGAAACCGTGTAAGCAAAGGAATTTCCGATAATGAGATATTTAAAGTTGTGTGAGACGGTGTCAGAATGACTCCGAAATCCCCTGTTCTGTTTTTAGAAAATCATTATAAATTGTACAAAAATGGTTATAAGATAAAATTTATATGCTTAGACTCCTTAATGAGTCTAGTTTCAAATGAAATCAAATACAACACATTTTGAATTCTGTAAAATGAGAAATTTGATTCGTAGTGAAGAGTGGTCAGATTAGTCAAACAGTGAAACAGGGGAAACTTTAAGAAAAATATGGTATTGATTGGCCAAACCCAAAATTCTGGAAATTTTATGGATGGAAGATATACGAGTCTATATTCAGGAAAAATTAACGGAAAGTGATTTGGAGTTTTGTAGCTCCAGTCATAAATAATTTAGTGACTATTGCTCAGGAAAAACAGCTTGTGCTGAATTTGAGATTATGTTGTGAACCTTGATAAACTTGTTTTAGTTGCTCACAAGCTATTGATTAAACCCATACTTGAATTCTAAATCGTGATATTGTAAGTTTATGAGTATTCGAATATGAAAAGATAGTAAGGCCTAATGGCCGATGTGATGAATGTGAAAGTGTATATATGTGATAAGGCCTAATGGCCGATGTGATGAATGTGAAAGTGTATATATATGTGATAGGGCCTAATGGCCGATGTGATGAATGTGAAAGTGTATATATATGTGATAGGGCCTAATGGCCTATGTGATGAATGTGAAAGTGTATATATATGTGATAGGGCCTAATGGCCGATGTGATGAATGTGATAAGTCCCGAAGGGCATTTGTGTCAGTACTATATCCGGGTTAAAACCCCGCAGGCTTTATGCGAGAATATTATCACTGATTAATGTCCGTAAGCTTCGTGCTCGTACTATATCTGAGCTCTAAAGACCCGATGACTACGTGTGGGAATTTTGTCCGGGTAAGACCCGATAACTTCGTGTGGAGATTATGTCCGGGTAAGACTTCGTAATAAGAATTGCTTATAAATATATTCAATGCGAAAGGTTAAACAGGTATGTACTCGAAGTTTATATGTGAGCTTGATTTGCACTAAATCATAAGGTAGTTATGTGATGCATACGAGAGCAATCTATGAGACTATTCCTATGATTATGTGACATCGGATCAGTGTGAGAGGTGATGTGAAATCATACGATATATCTATGTCACATGAGCTCACTTTTATGTGAAAGTTTATCTGCCTATTGTATATGATGAGATGTGCATATTCGGAAAAGGGATGGTATGCCCGAAGAAAGAGTGAAATAAAAATACGAACGACTATGTTATAATTTGATTGTTATCTGTTGACACTGCTTAAAACTTACTAAGCATTGTAATGCTTACTCCGTTTACTCTGTTTCCTCTGTTTTATAGATCTCATTGCGAAGCTACAGGCTCGGGGATCGTCAGCAACTAGTCACACTATCACTATCCACTGTTTGGTACTGCTATGTTTTGGATTATCTTATGGCATGTATAAAATAGACTAGTGGCGGAAGAATATTTTGGTTAATGTATATAGCCATGCGAAAATGGCTTATATATGTTTGAGCATAATGTTATAATCATTTGGTATGGAATGGTTAATCACTATCATAATTTGTGCTATTTATGCTAAAAGGGCTAGTTGAATCATGGAAACTATGAAATAGGTAAAGTCTACCTTAAAGGCAGATGCTGGCAGCAGCAGTGATGTAGATTTTGGAAAATCACTAAAAATAGTAGGATTGGAATTAAATAATGAATAAATTATGTAAACGAACCATGATGAATATATTTTCATAGGAAAGTAACGAAACGATCATATGGACAGTATGTTAAGAGATATTCAGGTTCTCATGAGACAGGGCCAGAACGGTTTCTGGATTCCCTGTTCCGACTTTGGAAATTCATTATAAATTAACCAGAGATAATTAGGAGTCATGCCATATATGTATAGATTCCTCTCTGAGTCTAGTTTCTATAGAAACAAACGGAATCAGTAGTGAAGCTCTGTGCAGGGCGATATCCAAGTCGTAATGCGCAAAGGTCAGTGTAGTCGATCCCTGTAACATGGGAGACATTGACTAATAAACTGTACTAATTTGCCCGACCAAAAATTCTAGAAAAAAATATGTAGATGGGCATATGAGTCTAGTTTCAGTGAAAATTTACAGAACTAGATTTCGAGTTTCAGAACTCAAGATATGATTTTTAAAGCGACTAGTACGCAGACTGGCAGCTTGTCTGGGAAATTTTTTTTAAGTGGTTTGAAGTCTGTTAACACCTCGTGTTTGACTCCGGTGACGGCCTCGGGTTAGGGTGTTATAGGCTAAGTTGTTACGTAAAGGGGTACCATTTAACTGGACTGATAAGCAATAAGAAAGTTTTGAGAGGCTTAAGAGGGTTCTGATTGAGGCCCCTATCTTGATTCAGCCGGAGTCTGGGAAAGAGTTTATTGTCTATAGCGATGCATCACATATTGGTTTGGGATGTGTGTTGAAGCAAGAGGGTCAGGTTGTGGCTTATGCATCTCGTCAGCTTAAGACGCATGAGACGAACTATCCGACACATGACTTGGAGTTAGCCGAGGTGGTATTCGTACTGAAAATTTAGATGCATTACTTGTATGGTGAGAAGTGCATCATTTACACGGATCACAAGAGCCTCAAGTATCTCCTTACTCAGAAAGAGCTAAACATTAGGCAGCGATGATAGATTGAGTTGCTTAAGGATTATGACTGTTCAATTAAGTACCATCTTGGTAAGGCTAACGTGGTAGCCGACGCACTGAGTTGTGGGGCTGTGACTGATCTGAGGGTGATGTTTACTCGTCTCAGCTTGTTCGATGATGGTAGTCTATTGGCCAAACTTTAGGTTAAATCGACGTGGACTGAATAGATTAAGGGAAAATAGTGGGAGGATGAGTCATTGGGCTCTTGTTTTCGACAGATAAAGAGTGGGGAAACATCAGGTTTTGGACTGAATAGTGAAGTGGTACTTTGTTTCCGTAGGAGAGTCTGTGTACCTAAGAATACTGATCTGAGGCAGTCTATATTGCAAGAGTCGCATAGTAGTCCTTGTTCTATGCATCCTATCAAGAATAAGATGTACTGAGACCTTCTGAGTTATATTGGTGGCCAGGTCTTAAACGTGAGATTACCGACCTTGTGAGTAAATTCCTTGTGAGTAGGTTAAGGCTGAACACCAGTTACCTTTAGGGTTGCTTCAGCCAGTTAAGATTCTGTTGTGGAATTAGGGAGAGAGTGACTATGGACTTTGTTAGTGGGATGCCCTTAACGCCTACTAAGAAGGATTCAGTATGGGTCATCATTGATCGGTTGACGAAATTTGCCCACTTCATACTTGTTCGTACTGATTACTCGCTACAGAAACTAGCTAAGCTGCATATGTCTGAGATAGTGCGACTGCATGGGGTAGCAGTTTCTATAATATCTGATAGAGATCCTCGCTTCACGTCTTGGTTCTGAAAGAAGTTACATGAGGCATTGGGTACAAGGTTGGACTTTAGTACTGCATTCCATCCTCAGATAGATGGTCAGTCAGAGAGGATGATTCAGATACTGGAGGATATGTTAAAGAGTTGTGTGATTGATTTCTAGGGCAGTTGGGAGGATTACATGCCATTGGTAGAGTTTGCATACAACAATAGCTGCCAGTCTAGCATACAAATGACACTTTACGAGGCATTATATGGTAGTAGGTGTCGTACTCCTTCATGTTGGACTGAGTTAGGTGAGCGGCAAGTTCTGGGTCTTGAATTGATTTCTGATACGGAGGATAAGGTTAAACTAACTCGGGATCGACTGAAGGTAGCATCAGACAAATAGAAGTTGTACGTGGATCTGAAGCGTAAGAAGATTGAGTATTCTGTGGGGGACTTAGTGTTTCTCAAAGTTTCACTGTGGAAGAAGGTACTGAAGTTTGGTCTGAAGGCCAAGTTAAGCCCCAGGTTCATTTCGCTTTACCGTATATTAAAGCATGTGGGACCAGTTGCCTATCAACTTGAGTTACCTCCAAAGTTAGACCAGATTTATGATGTGTTCCACGTCTCTATGTTGAGGCGATATCATTCTGATCCTGCGTACGTAGCCTCGACTAAGGAGATTTAGGTTAGGCCGGACCTGACTTTTGAGGAAGAGCCGGTTCAGCTTTTAAACCGTGATATGAAGGTTCTGAGGAGGAAGTTTGTTCCACTGGTTAAGGTGCTTTGGCGTAATCACAGTTTTGAGGAAGCCATGTGGGAACCTGAGATTGGCGATGCGACAGTAATACCCTCATCTATTCTGACCAGGCAAATTTTGAGGCCAAAATTTTTTTTAGAGGGGTAGAGTTGTGACACCCCAAAATTTAAGTAATTATTTTGTGTGTGAGTTGTGTGCACCAAGTCATGCTTTCTTCAATGGTTGAGTGTCATGAGAAGTGTGGGGGAGGTCTTGAGTTCAAGCCTTGGCTTGTACTAAATTTTGTTTCTACTTAGATAAACCCTATCTTTAATCTATAGGGCTTTTAAATAAATGTTGGTTAAGCATGACAATAAAATGCCCACTAGTCTAGGGGATAGAGGCGTGTGGAGTGTTTTACAGGGTTTGAGGTTCGAGGCTTGGTAACGCAAAAGGAGCATTTTATTTTGTTGTTAACGCTGAGGAGGTGTTGCTGTTTGACTGAAATTGAATGCTTGTGGAGTGGAGGGAGTTGAGGCCAAATTCTAGGTGCTTGTTGGAAAGAATTTTGGCTGGTTGGGATATGGATAGGTGGGATATGGTTGAGTAATCTTATGAGTGATATGGGGGGAGAAATTAGGAGAGTTTCTAGGGAGTGGAGAGGGTGTGCCGATTAGGGACTCTATCTCTATGCATTTTCAGTTTTGTGCAATTGACTGGGGGTTTTGTTGTGTCTTTGGTTCTTTTCTCTCGTAAGACTAATATCGCATTTTTTAGGGTATTCTCTTGCTTTTGGGTGGCTATTTTCTCTCTTTTTGGGGCCAAGCTTTGCATTCGATTTTCTTGTGTGGTGGTTCTTTACTATTGTCGTTTAGGCACCTTTCTTGCTTTTTCCAATCGGTAATTTTTTCTTCTCCTTTGTCTAAAGCTTTGCCGAATATTCTTCCCTCCTTTCCTTCTCACTAATCTTTTCCCTTCTCACTTTGCTACTTTGGCCAAACACCTCCATCTCACCCTTGTTGTCTTGTTTTCGATTTTTGCAAGTGATCATTGATTTGTTGGGTTCGGGTGTACGATTTTTTCTTCTTCTCCCTCAATCGTCTTCATTGGCCAAATACTGGTAGGTCAACCTCTGTATCCCTCTCTTTTGCTTTTCATTTTGGTTCTCCTTTTTTTTTAATATCATCCCTTTCTTTCTTTCCCTTAATACCGATTACCTCCCTTTCCTGTTTTACTCTTGCAGATCAATCTTTATTCTCGTTCTTGCTTGATACATCATAGGCCTACAATCTTCTTTGTCGTTGTTGGTAAGTGGGTTTAGTTGAGATGGTGCTGTGCTTCAAGTATGACTCTAATTGAAAGGGGGTGGCTTTTGTGTAGGTAGCGGTCGAAGTTGGTTGGCATTCTTTTCTGGAGGCCAAGATTATTATTGTTTTGGGGTAAGAAGATGTGATTGTTTTGGAACTCCATTAGTTTTCCTTGTTTCTTGAGTTAAGTAATTGATTAGGCTTCATACTGATTTTACTTCAAGTAGAGAAAGTGTTCGGAGCGCGGATTAACTTCAAATCGCATAACGTGTGTAATCACACTGTAATAGTTGTAAATCAACAAAAGCTGGAAAACTTATCTTTCGACACTATACGAGCGTACGCTCGCTCGTGTGGTGATTCGAATGCATAAAATGTGGGCGTTTGACAGTCGAGGCCACCATGAGTGATTTCATGGGCTTAGGCCGGTTAGGGCCACGTTGGGTCAGAATGGGCCCTGTGGGTCCCATGGGCTCGTGGTCCCACGCGGGTAAACCGAACGGTCGTGTGGAGATTATTAGGCCAGGCTGTGTAGATCACACGACTAAGGTCATATTTGGCCTTTATAGGCCACACGGACGTGTAGGTCCACATGGGTCGTATTATGGGCTTTGGGCCCATTTTCATTGATTGACTATTAAGGTTGCACAGGTCACCCAAAAAGACTGTGGACCTACTGTTGGATCGGTAAGTACACTTAGACCCCATACTGATGAAATGGCCCTTATACCTCTATGAGGTAAATGACTAATATACCCCTATGTTGCGTATAACTGTATTTGAGCATGACATATCTGCATACACGTATAATATTATGACATGACAAGTTGCATGGGGGTGAGTTTGATATATTAGGAAGAAGTGTACTGTAGTGGTAGCTCTGTTGCATATACTGTTTGGTGCCGCAACCGATACTATATTTTGGAGTGTATGGATGGGTGGGTCAATTTAATCCCCACATGAAGTGTAGGACTGGACGGAGTGGAGTGTAGAGGATGGATGGGTAGGACTTCTGATTGCATTTTTGTTACTGTTACTGTAATGGGCTAAGGCCCACACTGCTGTTGATACTGAATTAGGCTTAAGCCCTAACTGATACTGAACTATTACTGAAACGGGCTTAGGCCTATACTGTATTTGCCTATGGTGTGACTGGTTATTTTTTTAATAAGGGATTACATACTGAGTGTTCGTAAACTAACCCTTCTGCTTTCCTGTGCAGGTAATCCTTACACGGGTCGATGCTGGAGGGACTCGACGGTGGCCACACAACCGTACTTTTTTCACTTTTTAACTTTTATTCTTATAAGTAATTTAATTTGGGTTTCAACTATGTAATAAGCCCTCTTAAAGTTTTTCCTTGGTTTGGGATTTTATTTACTTTAAATCATATCTGTTAGAAGTAGGCCGCGGTTTTACTAAAAAGAAAATATATGCTTTCAAAACACCACGCTATTGCAATATTTTTAAGTAAGCTTCCGCAACAAACATGGTTTTAAAAGTTTAATAACAACCTTAAATGAGTAACATTTTGCTATATCAACTTGGGTTTTTAGCAATGAACAAGAAACTATAGATTTGTATAAGGATCACAACGAGGTTTTTTTGTTTATAAAGAATGAATTTTTCAACGGAACTACATTTTTCAAAATTCACTTTAGTGCGACATCGTAGATTCAAACATAACGTCTAGGCCGGGTTTGGGGTGTTACAGAAAATGTCAAAAGGACCTATTTGTAAAAAGATTTCAAAATGTGTGTAAAAGTGTGATTTAATGAAAAATGTGGGCTGTTATAAGCATGTATAGGGTTCAGCTAGGCTTGGGTCTTGATGAAATTGAATAGATTTCATTTTATGAGCCTGTGGACCAAAATGTAAATATGTCAAAGTTTAAGGGAAAAATGTAGTTTTTCCATAGTGTGATTTTTTGGACTGAATGGAGTAATGTGGTTAATAAATGTGTTAAATTTGCTATTATAGATCAAGAGAAACGAGGTTCAGACCTAGATCAGGGGAAAAATAAAGTCTCTGACGATTAGGTCCATTTCCACTATTTTTGTACTGAGGTAAGTTTGTATGCAAATAATGCATTATTATTTATGATTTAATTGCTTTAATATTGTATGAATTATGATTGACTCCTTGGATGTAATCGACAAAGTTCGACAAGAGAGAAATCTCTGTTGAACCTTAGGAATAGATAGGATATAAATGTCATGACATTAGGGTTATTTGAGATTACATGTAAGACCATATCTGGGATATGGCATTGATATGAGACTTTATGTAAGACCATATTTGGGCTATTATTATCAATATAAGATCCCATGTAAGACCATATATGGCATTGGTATGGTGCTATGAGTGTGAGATTTCCTGAGTATTCTTTAGTATTCCAAGTGGTTCAACGGGAATTGTAACAGAAATGTTAGTGTTGCAAAAGACCATGGTATGTTGCAAGATGGTATAGGTATGTACGTAAAACTTATGCTTAATGAGCTCGATATGTGATGAATTCCTTGGTAAGGTTATGATTATGCAAGTTTGATATTAAGGTTTTAATAATATCCATGCCAAGTTGGACTATGAGGTTTATAATGACATATATGTTAATTCACTTAATGTTAATTGCATGATAAATGTGTGTTTATGATGCTTATTGTTTCTATAGGAATTTACTTTTTTTCCCTTGTTTTATAGTGTCACCAAGCTAGCTCGGGGATCGAAGACTGTTGGAGATCCATTCACACTATCAACTAAACATTTTTTGGTACCAATGATTTTAATGTTTTGAGTTATGGCATGTATAGGGACTTGGACTTTTTGTTATGTGTCATAATTGATAAACCGTAATTTATACATATTTTTACCCCATGTTTAACACATTTTATGGATGATTTCCTATTAGAATTGGTGAATTCGATGCTTCTAATACTTTAATTTCATGTTTTATACTTAGGAGAACATAGGAGAGCAAAAGGAGCGAGAAACGGGCCACAAACGGAGAAAATGGGCCAAAGTATGAAATCAACACGGCCTGGACCTCCTTACACGGGCAGACCACACGGCCATGTCAATTTGGCAGTTTCGAAGCACGATTCACACCGGTGTGTCCCTACCGAGCCCAAGTTGAGTCCAATTCAGAAAAGGCTAATTTTGAGGGCTCTTAGGCATTCCAAAGCTTATAAATACACCCTAGAGGAGGAAGAAAAGGGAGGCACAGAATAGGGAGTAAGAAATTACTCCAAGGAAGCCGATTGATCTATCTCAGAAGTCGAATTCACCATCAAGACTGAAGATCTCTCCTCAATTTCCCCTTCAGGAGTTTTGGGTTTTCTTTATGTTTTGTATTCTTTATTATTCTAAGATGTTTTCTTATTCAGTTATGAACTAAAACCCCTAAATACCTAAGGGGAATGAAACCTAAGACGAATCTTGTTATTATTTTTTGAATTGTATGATAAATATTTAACTTGTTCTCAATTATGTGTTCTTAATTCTTGTTTTGATATCCCAGGATACTGATTCAAGATAAGCTCTTATTCAGAGGAGGAATAGACCCTGTCTAAGAGTACATTTGTCATAATTAAGCGGAGTTGATTGCGCGCCTAGACATAGGGTGACAAGATCTTTTCGGATTAGGGTGAAACCTAATAAAGGGATCTATAGATCGAGTTAATGCAACCCTAAGGTGTTAATTAGAGTAAGGTCTCAATTATTCAATCTAGGGATTAGACGTTATTAGTCTTGAATAGGGATAATAACATAACTTAGGGATCTGTACGGAACAAGTTAATTGAATAAATCGTTCGATTTGGAGTCAGAATAACAAGTACAGTCTAGGTGGATTTTTCCTTAGGTATTGTCTTAATTCAATCGATTTTCCCAAAAGCAATTCCCCAATTCCATTCTCTGTGAATTATTAGTTTAGATAATTAGTTAGTTAAAAGGACACCTCTTTATTCTTAAGCTAGATAATAAAAAGACAGTCATTACTAGTACTTTTAGTTCCTTTGGGTTCGATAATCTGGTCTTGCTAAAACCATACGATTGTTCGATAGGTACACTTGCCTAAATCGCGATAATAGTTAGTTTCAAGAACGATTAATTATAAATATTTAAAACCTATCACGAAATCACGTGATCAATAATTGATTTGGCCAATTGTGTTGGCTTATGTTGGTTGATAATTCATTTTGTAAATGGCCATTGAAATTAGCTAATATTGGTTTAAGTATATGCATGTAACAATCCAGTTTAGACCTTAGTCAGAATAGTGGTTTCGGGACCACAAATCTGAGTCAAAAAAATATTTTAATATTATTTTTCGTTTTATTATATGTGAATTAGCATGTGAGAAAGTTTTGTATGAAAATTTTACCATTTGTGTGCTTAATTAACAAAAATGACCTAATCGCGTAAATTGTAAAAGTTGCCTTCTATTTGATGAAGTGCCTAATTGATTTGTCTTGCCTAATGTGAGGTCTTTAAGATGAAATTAGACCATTGAATTAATGCATGGACTTTTATCGACAACCATTATTAAGTTTTTATATGTTTTCATTAAGGGGAAAATTTGAAATTATTTTTTAAGGTTAATTAAATTAAACTAAAGCTAAAATTATCTTATTTTATCATCGTCTTTTCCGAATTTGTCAAGGAAATAAAATAGAAAGAACGATCTAGGGTTCGGCTAAGCTAAAGCTCAATTGAGGTATGATTTTCGATCAATTTTTGATAATTTCTATGTTTTTGTGATCATTGCCTTGTAATCTATCAAGCCCATGTCTCAATTTTTGAAATTTTTGATGATTTTGAAATATTCCATTGATGAAATTGCGAGCTTTGTGTTGTTAGTTGTTGGAAAATAAAAGATATGTGTTGGGTCGATATATTTTGTCTTTGAATTTTTGATAAAATTGAGTAATTTGGGCTAAATTGTGAAAATGAGGTTTTGAGGGACTAAAATATGAAATAAATGAAATGTGTGGACTTGTATGAGTATAATGAGAATTTGGCTAGGTATGTGTGCAAAGAAATTTTATGTATTTCGTGATTTTTATGATTAAGGACTAAATTGTCAAAATGTGAAAATGTGAGGGCTAATTTGTAAAATGCCCTAAATATGTGTTTTTGGATTGAATTGAATGATTTTGTGAATAAAAGGGTTAAATTTTAATTTGTTTAGATCAAGAACTAAAGAAAACAAAATTAGATTGGAAAAACGAAAGTCATTGAATTGTTGCTTGTTTCCGTTCATTTCCGTACAAGGTAAGTCTATATGCAAATAAATGTATTTGAAATGGTTTATTTATGCTTATATACTAATGAACAATGATGAATGGCTTAATGCCTTGATTATGAGATATCCAAAAAAGTATCGACAAAGTTCTGACGTCTGAAAAGCCCCGTAAGAACCTTAGGAATAGTTAGGATGCATATGTCATGGCATAGGATCCGATATGTGTTTTTGTGTAAGACCACGTCTGGGGCATTGGCATTGTATTTGATTTTGTGTAAGACGCTGTCTGGTACAGTGGCATCAATATTTGATTACATGTAAGACCACGTTTGGGACGTTGGCATTGTACGAGCTTTTTGAGTTATCCGTATATCCTTATGATTTTGAATGGTTCAACGGGCATTTTGAGATACGAATGACTATATAAAATGCGTATTCGATTCAGGTATGTTTGAATCGTACACTATGTCGAGAATGAAAGGTAAGTACATGTACCTTTGAGAACATATGATATAATTAAGAGAAAATATGTTATATGAGCAAATGGATTGGAAATATGTGAATTATATGTGAACTATGTGGTATATGTTAGTATCTTGGCCATGAAGTATATGTATTTTATGATATTTATATACTTAAGTTGAAAAGTTTATTTGTTTATGGCTTACTAAGCTTTTAAAAGCTTACTTTGTGTGTGTTTACATTGTTTTATAGATATCATAGCTATCTAGAGCTCGGGGATCGTCGAGGATCGTCACAACACTATCGAACTATATTTTGGTACCTTTTGAAAATGTATATATTGAAGTATGGCATGTATAGGCTAGAGGTAGTTGAATATGTTTTGTGAAGTGTATATTTAGCTATATGATACGGCTTAATTATGGTTAAACTTATGGTTTGATTTTAGTATATGATATGTGATGCAATAGTGGTATGTTTGATGGGTTCATGAATGACCAAAGAATTTGGTCAAATTGGTAAGTTTTTGAATTGTGCTTATTTGGAGAAAGGTAAGATTATAGCATGAGATTGATTGATGGATATTAAGGTTATAAATCATAGATTTTGGTAGGTATTTGGCTTATGGAATGATATGATTTGATATGTGTTTCAAACATGAAATATGTGGATAATGAATTGGTATAAATGTTTGTGAAATGGTTGAAATTTTTTGTGCAATTTATGCCTATTTGATGTCTGTAGGTTTCACCCAAAATTGGGTGGCAAATTGGCTTTTCAAATGGCCTATTTTTGTCCACACGGGCAGAGACGCGAGCGTGTGTCTCAGCCGTGTGTGACACACGGTCATGTTGCACGGCCGTGTGTCCCCTGGGATACCCTACGATTTTAAGTCAGGTTTGAGCACGGCCAAGACACACAGGCATGTGGCTAGCCGTGTGACCCAAGTCAGTTTCGACCATGGCCAAGGCACACAGGCGTGTCTTGTGGCCGTGTGAACAAGTCAGTATATGTACCCTGTTTTGACACGGCCTAGACACACGGGCGTGTCTAATACCGTATGAGGCACATAGCCTGTTCATACGGGCGTGTGACTTATACAACTTTGGAAAATGTTTAAGTTTTGAAAAAATTTCTATGAGCTCAGTTTAGTCCCGACCCCTTTCTAATGCATATTTAAGATCCTGATGACCTATATAAGGGACTCTATTGTGATATTTGACTATGATTGTGGATGATGTTTATTGAAATGTTAAATAAATGTTCTGATTTGTCCGGTAACGCCTTTAACTCTAGTCCTGTGACGGATATAGGTTAGAGGTGTTACATTTTGTTGGTATCAGAGCTACGGTTTAGTTGATTCTAGGACTAACGTAGCGTATGTGAGGCTAGCTTTACATGTCATTTTTATGAACTGCGATAGTGTGATGAATCCTAACAATGAAAATGTATTTTTATATAGCAAATGGATCCCGAACGAGCCGTAGCTGATGCTGTTGAGAGCAATGTGCTTGCTCCTGCGCAAGGGACAACGCCATTCGACTTTAGACTGACTACGAGTAGCCATTATGGAGAGGCTAGACAAGCCTTCTATCAGATAATGAATGATTAGTTTAGTCAGTACATTAGGACTAATCCGGCTATTCAACAACCCCCAATTCTGGCTAATCCTCTGCAAGCCCCCACTATGCCACAAGCTAATCCGACTTAGTTAAATAAGCCTCCAGTTGATAAAATTAGAAAATATGGTACCGAAGAATTTCGTGCTACTACGAATGATGATGCTAAAAGAGTCGAGTTCTGGTTAGAGAACACGATATGAGTGTTCGATGAATTGTCATTGAATCCCAAGGAATGTTTAAAATGTGTCGTTTCGCTTCTGAAAGATACGACGTATCACTGGTGGAAGACTTTGATATCAGTGGTTCCGAGAGAACGAGTTACTTGGGATTTCTTCCAAGCTAAATTTCGAAAAAAATACATTAGTCAAAGATTCATTGATCAGAAACGTAAAGAGTTTCTTGAACTAAAACAAGGCTGTATGTTTGTTACAGAATACGAGCAAGAATTTGTGAGACTGAGCCAATATGCACGAGAATGTGTCTCGACTGAAGCAATTATGTGTAAAAGATTCGAGGATGGTTTGAATGAAGATATCCGTTTGTTAGTTGGGATTCTAGAGATAAAAGAATTCGTTGTGCTTGTTGAACGAGCCTGTAAAGCTGAAGAGCTCAGGAAAGAGAAAAGAAAAGCTGATTCAGAAGCTAGAGATGTGAGAAAGAGATCTACAACCAAATCGTTTCAGTTTATTTCAAAGAAATTTCAAAATGATTTTAGCCATTCAAAGTCTAATGTGGGACATTCGAGTGGAGATCGTGCTAGATCACATTCGAGCTTTAGAGCTCCAGCTACATCTATTGCCAGTGTTGGAAATATTTGATCTGATCGACCCGAGTGTAAACATTGTGGTAAAAGACATCCTGGAAATTGTAGATTGTATGAGCGGGCTTGTTTCAAATGTGGATATTTAGACCATTTTATCCGTGATTGCCCTGAGTCTGTTGAGTAAGAAATTGTACAAAATCTGAGACCCAGTGGTAATGCATCTCGTGGTAGACCTCCCAGAAATACGGGAAAAGTGAGTGGTAGTCAAAAAATAACTAAAGACACAACTATTCGATCTGAGGCTAGAGCACCTGCCAGAGCCTACGCCGTTCGAGCTCGGGAGGAAGCTTCATCTCCTGATTTTATAGCGGGTACATTTACACTTTACGATACTTTTGTGATTGCTTTGATAGATCCTGGATCAACGTATTCTTATATATGCATGAACTTAGTGAACAGTAAAACTTTGCCTGTAAAGTCTACTGAATTCGTAATTAAAGTATCGAACCCCCTAGGCAAATGTGTTTTGGTTGATAAAGTCTGCAAGAATTGTCCATTAATATTTCGAGACATTTGTTTTCTGGCTGATCTGATGCTATTACCTTTCAATGAGTGTGATATAATTTTGGGCATAGATTGGCTAACTTTGCATGATGCTATTGTGAATTGCAAATGGAAAACTACTGATTTGAGATGCAAGAATGATGAAATAGTTCAAATTGAGTCCAGTGATTTGAATGGGTTACTGGCTATGATAACATCAATGAAAGCTCTGAGTATTGTGAGAAAAGGTTATGAAGCTTACTTTGCCAATGTGATCGATTCGAAAGTAACAGAAAAGAAGGTTGAATCAATGCTTGTTGTCTGTGAATTCCTTGATGTAATTCATGAGGAACTTCCGGGATTACCTCCGATACGAGAAGTTGAATTTGGAAATGATTTAGTATCGATAACTAATCCGATTTTGATAGCTCCGTATAGAATGGCTTCGACCAAGTTAAAAGAATTAAAGTCACAGTTGCAAGAGTTGATAGATAGAGGATTCGCAAGACCGAGTTTCTCACCTTAGGGTGCACCAGTTCTGTTTGTGAAAAAGAAAAACGGCACGATGAGAATGTGTATTGATTATCTTCAGTTGAACAAAGTGACTATCAAGAACAAATATCCTCTACCCAGAATTGACGATTTGTTTGATCAGTTGAAAGGAGCAACTGTATTTTCGAAGATAGATCTCAGATCGGGTTATTATTAGTTGAGAGTAAAAGATTCAGACATTCTGAAAACTGCTTTTCGAACGAGGTATGGACACTATGAATCTTTAGTTATGCCTTTCGTATTAACAAATGCACCTGCTATCTTTATGGGATTGATTAACAAAATTTTCAGACTGTATTTAGATCGATCTGTTGTCGTATTCATTGATGACATATTGATTTATTCGTGTGATGAATCCGAGCATGCCGAGCATCTAAGACTAGCGCTATAGACTTTGCATGATATGCGATTGTATGTGAAGTTTAGCAAATGTGAATTCTGGTTACGAGTAGTCAGTTTTTTGAGCCATATTGTATCAGCATCTGGTATCCAAGTTAATTCGAGCAAAGTTTTGGCTATTTTGGATTGGAAGCCTCTGAGAAATGTCTCCTAAGTTCATAGTTTTTTTGGACTTGCTGGTTATTATAGACAGTTCGTAAGAAGCTTTTTGATGATTGCAACTCTATTAACGAAACTGTTTCAGAAAGATGTGAAGTTTGAATTGTGATATCCCAAATTAGGGCCTAATCAGAATAGTGGTTTCGGGACCATAAATTCGTGATATAAATAATTATTTTATGATTATTTTGAGGTCTATGATATGATCGCATAATTGTGTGAAAATTTCGTGAAGAAATTCTATACATAAAGTGCTTAATTTGAAGTTAGGGACTAAATTGAATAAGTTACAAAATTTTCATTCTAGAAGTTTCTAGTATGAAATTGCTTTGAAATATTAATTAGGAGGTCTTAAATAGCAATTTGACCAATTTCTAAGTTTATGGACAAAAATTGGATATGGATGGAATTTTTGAAAGTTTAATAAGGAAGGGCATTTTGGTCATTTTGATATTAAATGAAATAAAATGGGAAAAACAACACAAAAATGATCATCTTCTCCATAAGTTGCTGCCAAATTTTGCTCTCCACGATAGCTAGGGTTTCAACACTTTTAAGCCTTGGTTGTAAGTAATTTCTATGCCTGTTTTTAATGTTCTTTACATTTTTGAAATCCTCGTAGCTCGGTTTACCTGTTTCTACCAATATTTTGAGCTAGAGTTTATATTTAAAAATTTACCCATGAATGATATATGAATTTTGATGTTTTATGGTAAAATATGAAGCTTGACATTGTGTTAAACAACTTTTGCTAAGTGATTTTACGTAAAAACGACTAAAATGACATAATCGGTAAAAATACATAATGTTCATAAGTACATGTTAGAGTGAGAATTGGATGTTGCTGTAGAAGGGAAAAATGATCAGCATATCATAAAACATAAGAAAATAGGATGAAGTTTAATTTACGAGATTTGGGGAAAAAGTGTAAATATGTGAAAGTTTAGGGGCAAAATTGTAATTTTGAAAAAATATGATTTTGGGTTGATTTAAATGATATGAGTCCTAATTAGGCTATATTTGAAATGATAGAGCAAGGAAAATCAAAATTCGGGCTAAAATCGGCAAAATACCAAGTTGTGGACAAAATGGTAAAAATGACCATTTTCGCATACGAGGTAAGTTCAAATGTAAATATTGTAATGTAACTGTTATTTTAAATCATTTAATGCTATTTATACGATATTATGATTGTTATCATGCAATTCTATGCTTTGTGGTCATTGTTGGACAACATGCAAAAATTTTATGAATTATGTGAAAAATGTGAAAGACTACCGAAGATCGTCATGGGTATTCCAAGGAGAATGGTAAAGGGGTATGAACGAGGAAAGTCCCGTTGAACCTTAGGAATAGATTCGGATATTTGGGCATCCGAACTCATTGAGTTGAGTCCGAGTTCACTTATGGATGCGAATGTCTGAACTCGTTGAGTTGAGTCCAAGTTCGTGAGTTGTAACTAGGCATCCGAGCTTATTGAGTTGAGTCCGAGTTCACTTATGGATGCGAACGTCCAAACTCGTTGAGTTGAGTCTGAGTTTGTGAGATGTAACTAGGCATCTGAGCTCATTGAGTTGACTCCGAGTTCACTTATGGATGCAAACGCTCGAGCTCGTTGAGTTGAGTCCGAGTTCACTTATGGGTGGGTTACATGGTAGCTTGGCTACATGTGTGGCACTTATGTGCAAACTTTCCATGTATCCGAGTTATATTCCGATGTGTTCAACGGGTAAAATTCTAGTGAAATGGAAGAATACTCAAGATGCAAGTGACGTATTGGTAAGTGTTATGGAATGGGCACTTTGGACAGCTATGTACTTAAGCCTCGGGTTGAGACTTGATACGACAATAATAATGTAGTAAGACGATGAATGATGAATAGAAATGTGATATATGTTTTGGTGATATTATGCTAATGTTGGTTGGTATAATTTCTTTGTTAAGTTATTTGTTATTTGCATGTGAACTTATTAAGCATTTATGCTTACTCCTTCCTTTCCATTCCTTGTAGTTTTGACAAGCCGGTTTGGAGATCAGGACGGTCAGAGGCACGCTCACACTATCAACGGACCATCTCGGTATGGTGGCTTGCATATTTTGGGAATATGGCATGTATAGCATTATAATCCTTTTGTGTATATAATCTTATGATATAGCTCATGGATGGCATGAAAATGTTTGAGAATGATTAGCTATTAGAGTGGCTAATCGAGATTATTTTTGATAACATGTATGCTTTATGTGCTAACTAATCTACGAAATACATAAAATGGTGAAATTGGCTATAAAACAGAATCACACAGTAGCTGTGACGTGAGTTTGAAAAATCACTACAAATAGTAGAGATAGAATTAGATGATGAATAAAATATGGAATTGAATCTTAGTGAATCTATTTTCATGTGGAAGAAACAAAATAGGTAAAAGAGTTTTATTTTATGAGATATTTACGTTTTGGTGAAACAGGGTCAGAGCAATTTTTGGATTCCCTGTTCTGACTTTAAAAATTCACCATAATTTGTGTAAAAATAATTAGGAATCAAAATTTATATTTATAGATTCCTTATTGAGTATATTTTTAAGTGAAACAAACGTCATAGTCATTGGATTTCTGTACAGAAAGAAATTTGATTCGTAGTGCACAGGGGTCAGAGTAGCCAAACCCTGAAACATGGGAGGCTTTAACTAATAAACTGTACTAATTGGCCCGACCAAAAATTTTAGAAAACAATTAGTAGATAGATATATGAGTATAGTTTCAGGAAACATTTACGGATATTAATTTTTAGTTTCGTAACTCGAGATATGAATTTTTAAGCGACTGTGACGCAGTTAGCCAGCTTGTCTGGAAATTTTAAAAATAAATTGTTTGAGCTGTTTAATTAATGAATTAAGTCCGTTAACACCTCGTGCTCGACTCCGGCGATGGTCTCGGGTACGGGGGCATTACATGAATGGTCCAAAAAGTGTCAAAAAAGCTTTGATCAGTTGAAGGCCCTATTGATTGAAGCTCCAGTATTAGTGCAACCCGAATCAGGTAAAGAATTTATGATCTACAGTGATGCTTCGTTAAATGGTCTGGGATGTGTTTTGATGCAAGAAGGTAAAATCATTGCTTATGCTTCGAGACAACTAAAGCTACATGAAAAGAATTAACGACTAACGATCTTGAATTAGTTGCTAATGTATTTGCTTTGAAGATTTGGCGCCGCTATCTGTTTGGTGAGAAATGGCATCTATATTCTGATCGTAAGAGTTTGAAATATCTGATGACTCCAAAAAATTTGAACCTGAGATAGAGAAGGTGGTTAGAACTGCTAAAAGACTATGAGCTTGTGATTGATTATCATCCGAGAAAAGCAAATGTTGTTATTGATGCTTTGAGCCGAAAATCACTGTTTGCTCTACGTGCGATGAATGCTCAGTTGTGTATGTCTGATGATGGTTCGATTTTAGCCAAATTGAAAGCGAGACCATTATTTTTACAACAGATTATTGATGCCAAGAAGGTTGATAATGAGGTAATAGCAAAACAAGCCTAGTGTGATGTAGATTATGATTCTGAATTTCTAGTTGATGATGACAATTGTTTGAGATTCTGAGATCGGATTTGTGTTTCGAAAAGTCCAGAGTTGATTCAGATGATTTTGAATGATGCTTACAACAGTCGTTTATCTGTTAATCTGGGTAGTACTAAAATGTATAATGATCTGAAACAACATTACTAGTGGTCTGAATGAAAAGAGATATCTCCGACTTTGTTTCGAAATGTTTAATTAGTCAGAAGTTAAAGATGAACATCAAGTGCCCTCTGGTTTGTTACAACCAATTATGATTCTTTGAAATGGAAATGGGATAGAGTGACAATAGACTTTGTTTCCGGTTTGCCCCTATCTCCAAGAAAGAAAGATGCAATTTAGGTTGTAGTTAATCGATTGACGAAATCAGCCCATTTTATTCCTGTACGATCTGATTACTCACTTGATAAGTTAGCTGAGTTATACATTTCCAATATTGTGAGATTTCATGGTGTGCCATTATCTATTGTGTCAGACAGAGGCCTGAGATTCACATCGCTATTTTGGAGGAAATTGCAAGATGCTCTAGGTACAAAATTGCACTTCAGTACTGCTTTTCACCCACAGACGGATGGTCAATCTGAGCAGATTATTCGGATACTTGAAGATATATTGAAATGTTTCATTCTTGAGTTTGAAGGTACGTGGGAACAAAATTTACCTTTGATTGAATTCGCTTATAATAATAGTTTTTAATTAAGTATCAAAATGGCACTGTACGAAGCCTTATATGGTCACAAATGCCATACACCTTTGTATTGGACTGAGCTTAGTGAGAATAAAATTCACAGGGTTCATTTGATAAAAGAGACTGAACAGAAAGTAAAAGTGATGTGGGATCGACACGGTATTGAAGAGGCTACGTGGGAGCCCAAAGATACTATAAGACAATAATATCCAAATCTGTTTAATGGTAAGATTTTTGGGGAAAAATATCCCTAAGGGGCGAGAATTGTAACAGTCCAGTTTATACCTTAGTTGGAATAGTGGTTTTGAGACTGTAACGCCCCAAAAATCCGTAAATTTATTTTCGTATGTTGGTGTTACACAAATGCATGTCTGCTTCAGTGGTTAAGTGTCCTGGGAAGAGTTTGAGAAGTCTTGGGTTCAAGCCTTGGCTTGTGTAAAAGTTTTGTTTTTAATATGAATAAACCCTGTCTCTAGTCAGTAGGCTTTTAAATAAATGGGGGTAAAACATGTCAGAAAGGGCCTGCTGGTCTAGGGGATAGGTGGTGTGTTGTTGTTGTTCCATGAGGTCTAAGCTTCAAGTCCTGCTTTGAGCAGTGGGAGCGTTTTATTTTGCTGTTAAGGCCGTGTGGGAGTTCTAGTCAACCTGAACTACTGAAGAATTATGGTGGAATTTGAATTAAGTGGTTGAGGGAGGAGTGGACGGTATGGAGGGATTTAGGGAGTAAAATATGGGATTTTGAATGAGTGGGAGAGTAGTGCTGAATTTGAAGTCTTGCTCAAAGAATTTTGACTGTGGTTGGAGAATTTTGAGGAGCCAAGTGAGGGGTGTGTTTTGAGGTCATACCGAATTGGGAGTCTCATTTTGGTTAAGAATCGGTCATAGCTAACCTTTTTGCCTTTGGTGCTAAAATTTTGCTTCTGTTTTCTTTTCTCTCTGCTTCTCGTTTTATCATTTTTCTCTCTTTTTGAGGCTGAAAATTGCTTTCAGGTATCTTCTCGTTTTTGTTGTTTATTCTAAATTTGCACTTCTCTCGAGTTAACTTGCTGATCGATTGGCTCACCTCTAACGGTCATTCTCTCTATTTTCTTTGCTTTGGCTGAATATCCCTCTTTCCCTATTTCCCAATCAATTTTTCTCTTTGATCGATTACTGCTTCTTCTCCTCTCTCTCAATCGGTTTGCTTTGGCCGAATACTCTCTCTCTGGATTTTTTTCTCCTTTCATCTTTTGTTTTGGCTGAATACTCCATCTCTATCCTTTCAGTTTTGGCAATTGTTCTTTGATCAATCAGGTTTGAGTGCATAGTTATTATCTTTTCTCTCTCTTTCTGCCATAATAGTCTTTTACCTAACACCTTTCTTTGTTGCTGATTTTTTCTAAGGGTGTGGTTGTGCTAGCCTTTGCCTCTGTCGTATCGTGTGCTTTTGGCTTCCGTTTGAGGTGTGGGCCGATTGTTTCTTTTTCCTATTTTGAGCTTGGCGCATTTGGTAAGTTGTACGGTTGGTGCAAACTATTGGTGTGATCAATAAAGGTTTAGGTCATTAAGTTTCGGTTGTATTGCAGGTTATCTCTAAGGGGTTTGTAATCAGTCTCTTACAACGGGTTAAGTGTGTGAGCCTCAATTGATCAATCAAGGCAAGTGATAAGTAACCTTTTGGATAAGTGATATAAAAAGGGTTTGTTTAACCCTGTTGATTAAGGGACTGATGGTCTATCGTGTTTGAATCTAGGTTTGGAGCGCTTGTGGACTATTTGCACACGGTGTGTAAACACAATCTCAACTATGGCAATCGCCAAAAGCTGGAATAAGTAAATCATGACACTACATGGGCGCGCGCTCGCTCGTGTGGTGGTTCGTGTAACTAAATATGGGCAGTTGATCGTTGAGGGCGACCATGAGCGACTTCATGGGTCGAGGTCGTTTTGGGCCATTTTGGGCCGAACTGGGCCATGTGGGCCCCACATGGGTAAACCACACGGACGTGTGGAGAATATTGGGCCAGGCTATGTAATCCACAAGGCCAAGGCCATTTTTGGGCTATGTGGGCCACATGGGCATATAGGCCCACATGGACCATCAATATGGGTTGTGGGCCCATTTTAACTGTTTGACTATTAAGGTTGCACGGGTCGCCCGAGACGACTGTGGACCTGTAACACCCCTAGCCCGGAACTTTACACTTTCAGTATACTAACTTGGATCACAAAATTTCATTTGAATTTAAAACCTTTCAATCATGAACATCTCGTCCCTTGTATAGGCCTTCGAGACCTATAACATATCGAAAAGCAATGCGGGACAAATACGGACACGTTTGATTTATCTTGGGCTCCTCAGAAAATTTTCCTTAACATAAAAGGGACACATGCCCGTGTAGGTGGGCCGTGTGGACTTACACGCCCGTGTATCTTGGGGCACGCCCATGCCCTTCAATCGTGGGAAACACTGACTTATCAACACGGCCATGGAACATGCCTGTGCTGCCTGCCCGTGGACGACACTGGTCATTTTAACACAGCCATGGCACACGCCAGTGTGGCCTACCCGTGCACAACTTTGATCTAAAATTTTAAGTGCAAGGGACACACGACCATAGCACACGCCCATGGAAGGGGAACCGTGTGTCACATACAACCTAGACATGTGTCCAACCATGTGGACTTTATTAGGCTATTTTCCAAGCCTTTAGTCACCCATTTCTACTACTTGCGCCCAGTGCTTATCAAGTTTGAGAGAAAACATAAATTTTACGCTTCTAAATAATCTTAATGAAAATAGTTGTATGGAAACCTCGTATCATTGGTTTCATACAAAAAGGTTATTTCCCATCTAGTATTTACGGGTTCTTATGTGATTGTAGCACATTCAAAATTTGGCTCATTTTTGACCTCATTGCCACTTGCAGCAATCCATCATAATAGAGCATAAACAAGCATATAAAGGCAGATCATAGCCTACTTTTAAATATGCCAATTTCCATTGCCTTATACAAAAAGATGAATGCATCTTTACATGCCTTCATTCGGCAATTCAAATGACACGTATGAAAAAATACTCGGAGCCCTATACATGCCATTAACAAAATAGAAGTGTCTTTCTACCAAAGCTTGACTAGTTGATAGTGTGTTGCTTCTCCAACCGTCTTCCAATCTTTATGAGTCCTCGAGCTCTGTAAAACAGGAAAAAGAGAGGGGGTAAGCATTTTCATGCTTTGTAAGCTCGAATAACCGAAAAGTAAAGTTACCAAGTAATTAGCATACATCCATACTTAATTCATGAGATCATCCATTATGAAATGATTTCCTATCACATGCACTCAATCAATGAGTTAGTCACATAATCATGTATCATGTAATTTATATAGATGAGCTCATCATTCATCATCTTGTTAACATACATCGTATTATCCTGTTGAGTTTCTAGGAAATCTCGATGGAGTACCCATTATCCGCCAATTCTTATGAATGATCAATTCACATATATGCACTCCCGCGAACTTCACATCGCATGGCAGGATTACCAGTCCAGGCTAAATCCCTTATAATGACAAACACCCTTAGTGAGCTCAAATCTGAATTACCAGTCTAGGCTAAATTTAGACCCAATTCTGATTACCCATTCGGGCTAAATCCAGTGCACATATATTCTTCGGGAGGCTCGATCATTCAAGGAACACCCGTTTGGGCTAGATTCCTTTCCATATTTGAGATCATGGATTACCCATCCAGGCTAGATCCTTACTGCAACACATGCAGGATCTCAATTCACATGTAAAACATGGTTTATCCATCAAATTCCCTTTTTAACCTCAACCGAGACAGTTATTAACAAGTCATTACCAAAAGAGCATTTCATGCATTTTCATACCATCGATAAATGCAAATATTATGTATTCACAAATCATACAATTATGTATATTAGGGGTTTACTTTAAGTTATCCGAACTTACCTGGTATTTTTTTCGGGATTGTGTTTCGGTTATTCCGAAACCTTGCGTTTACCACGATTGACCTTTGAAATTTGTTCCTCGAGGTCTATAACAGCAAAATTAACTCATTAATACCCCACATTGTACATTTCAAGTTTAATACATACCCCGGTCCAAATGACTATTTTGCCCCTAACCTTTCATATCTTTACGATTTAGTCCTTAGGCTCATATAATGAAACACATGCAATTTCTATCTTACCCAAGCCTAACCGAACATTTTTCTCTCTTATGACATGTAACGCCCTCACGCCCGAGACCATCACCGGAGTCGAGCTTGAGGGGTTACCGAACATAATTTATCAATTTAAGAACTTCAAATCATTTGTTTCTACATTCACAGCTTTCTAGCTACTCGCGTCACAGTTACAAGAAAAATCATATCTCGAGTTATTAAACTGGAAATCAAGATCCGTAAATTTTCCCTAAATCTAGACTCATATATCTATTTACTAATTGTTTTCTAGAATTTTTGGTTAGGCCAATTAGTACAGTTTATTAGTTAAAGTCTCCCCTGTTTTAGGGTTCGACTGCTCTAACATATGTGTATTACGAATTAGATATCTCTCTATACAGAATTTAAATGATTAGAAGGTTTGTTTTTATTAAAACTAGACTCAATAATGAATCTGTACATATAAAGAAACACTTATAATTATTTTTTTAAAATTTATTATGAATTTTTAAAGTCAGAACAGGGGATCCAGAAATCACTCTGGCCATATTTCACAAAAGTTTAAATATCTCATAAATTTATATGCCTATTTTGTTCAATCCACATGAAAATAGACTCATTAAGCTTCAATTTCATAACTTACTCATTATTTAGTTCCATTTATACTATTTTTAGTGATTTTTAAAATTCATGTCATTGCTGCAGCAATATTCTGTTTTAAGGCAAGTTTCATCTTTCCATGAATTTTTATGAACTAGATAACCTATTAAACTTCCATAATATCAAACATGATCTAAATTAGCCATCACCATGACTTATCAATATCAAACATTTTCTCAACCAAATATGGCCATATCATAAAATTATTTACACAAAATAGGTATATTGCTATACATGCCATACTTAAGTAGTTGTACAAGCCATTTACCAAGATAAAAGTCCTTTGGATAGTGTGATCGAACTTTCGACCTGTCTCGATTCCTGAGCCGGCTTGTTCAAAACTACAGTGAATAAAAAGGAAGGAGTAAGCATAAATGCTTAGTAAGTTCATATGTAAATAATAAGTAACATAACAATACAAATATACCAAACAACTTTAGCATGGTACTATCACATTTCTAAACATCATTCATCATCTTACCACCTTATCGTTGTTGTATCTATTTTCAACCCGAGGGTTAAGAACATACCTGTCCAAAGTGTCCATTTCACAACACTTACCAAAACGTCGCTTGCATCTTAAGTATTCTTCCATTTCACTAGAAATTTCACCCGTTGAACACATCGGAATACAACTCGGATACACGGATAATTTGCACATAAGTGCCTCATATGTAATCAAGCTACCATGTAACCCGCCCATAAGTGAACTCGGACTCAACTCAACGAGCTTGGGCGTTCGTATCCATAAGTGAACTCGGACTCAGCTCAACGAGTTCGGATGCCTAGTTACATTTCACGAACTCGGACTCAACTCAACAAGTTCGGACATTCGCATCCATAAGTGAACTCGGATCAACTCAACGAGTTCGGATGCTCAACCATCCTAGTGACATGTCACTTGTATCCTAATCTATTCCTAAGGTTCAAACGGGCTTTTTCCCTCGATCTCACATTTGCCGTCTTCCATGGAATATCGGAACCGATACTCGGTAGCAATTCATATTTATCAAGTAGTAAACATAATTTGCATATTACTCAACATTAACCACAAAGCATAATATTTCACAATTAAAAATCAGCATATCATATAATTAACATTAATAACTTAAAAATAACATTTATGCTACATTATTTACACATGAACTTACCTTGGTACCAAAATATAAAGATTTTGCAATTTAGTCCACAATCTTTTCTTTTCCTCGATCACGACTTGAATCTCGTTTTTCTTGATCTATAATACCAAATTAATCTTATTCAATACATACATTATCAAAACAGCATTTAATACGAACTTTAAAAAATTACACTTTTGCCCCTAAACTTTTGCATAATTACACTTTTGCCCCTAGGCTCGAAAATTAAACTTTATTCCTTATTCTTATGTTTTATAACATGCTAATCACTTTTCCCTTCTATGGCAACATCAAATTCTCTCTCTAACATATTCTTGTGACTATTAGGTATTTTTGCCGATTAAGCCCTTTTACTCGTTTTCACTCAAAACCGAGTATCACAAGTTGTCTAACATAATTTAAAACCTCATATTCTATCATAAAACATCAAAATACACAAATTCCACCTATGGGTATTTTTCCAAATATAAACCCTAGGTTGAATTATTGCTAACATAAGCTTAATCGAGCTACCGGGATTCCAAAAATGTAAAGAACATTAAAAACGGGCTTGGAATCACTTACTATGGAGCTTGGAAGCTTGAAACAAACCCTAGCTATGGAGAACCCTTGAAATTTCGGCCTAATGAAGAAGATGGACAAAAATTGGCTTTTAATTTTTTTAATTCATTTTAATAACTAAATGACCAAAATACCCTTACTACTAAACTTTCCAAAAATTCCTTCCATGTCCTAATTTTGTCCATGAACTTAAAATTGGTCAAATTGCTATTTAAGACCTCCTCATTAATATTCCAAAACAATTTCATACTAAAAACTTCTAGAATGCAAGTTTTGCAACTTATTCGATTTAGTCCCTACTTTCAATTTAAGCACTTTAGGCATAGAATTTCATCACGAAATTTTCACACAATCATGCAATCATATCATAAACATCAAAATCATTGTATAATAATTATTGCTATCTCGAATTTGTGGTCACGAAACCACTATTCCGATTAAGCCCTAATTCAGGATATTACATGACAACCCACATTTTTCATTATTTTCTCATTTCTAACACACATTTACATCTTTTGCAAAATGGTCCATATAAGGGTTTCTCATGAAAATCAACTAGGAAAAGATGTTTAATACACATTCATCTTTCATATCCCTCCATAACCCATCAAAATACAAGCAACTAATGCATGGGTAAATTTTCAAACATGAACCCTAGCATGAAATATGGGTAGAAATGGAGAGAGCAAGTTACCGGGATTTCAAAAATACAAAGAACATGAAAAACAAGGCTTTGGAGCACTTACTATTGAGCTTGAAAATTGAAGAAACCCTAGCTATGGTGTCCTCCAAATTTCGAAAGATATGGGAAGAAGATGAGCATATTTTTGCTTTATTTTTCCCTTTTTATTTCATTAAAATGCTTAATGACCAAAATGTCCTCATGCCCTTTCCTTAAAATTTCATCCAAGCAAGCTCATTTTTGTCCAAAAATTTAGGATTTGGGCAAATTGATCTCCAAGGCCTTCTAATTCATAATCTAAAGCAAATTCATACAAATTGCTTCTAGAATCCATGTTTTGCAATTTATTCAATTTAGTCCTTAATTCCAATTGGACATCTTATACTTAGAATTTCTTTATGAAATTTTAACACATGTATATATTCATATTCTAGGCCTCATAATAACCATAAAATAAATATTTTGATGTCAAATTTGTGGTCCCGAAACTACTCTTTCGACTAGGTGCTATAGTGCAACAAATAAACTCAATTATACATCAATTATTCAATTTCTCAAGAGGTCATTTTCTAGATATATTACCACTTGGCCGAATATACACAAGCACATAATGCACAATTAGCATTCTAATTTCACTTAATCTGAATTCATATGGCATAAATAAATTGAATATTTTCGCATACTTTCACACCTTGACCGAATGTATCATGATTATAGATATAGATATAACATTTGTTCACATATGTATCATATTATACACTTATGATTCAATTCAAATCATACTCACATATAAAATACATAATACGTACCTGGCCAAGTTAACGTATTGAATGTATTCATTTGTTGTTCTAACACAAGGTATCTTAGTTTTATACTTTTATCAAATCACCGGCATTCAGCCTGCTAGGTTTAAAAACCCAAATTCATTCACCGGCATTTCGCCTGCTAGGCTCGAAGCCCGATATCATTTCACCAGCATTATAGCCTGCTAGGCTCGAAAGCCCGAATAGTATCTCACCGGCATTTCGCCTGCTAGGCTCGAAGCCCGAATAGTATCTCACCGGCATTATAGCCTGCTAGGCTCAAAGGCCCGAATAGTATCTCACCGGCATTATAGCCTGCTATGCTCAGAGGCCCGAATAGTATTGTGCGATATTCAAATCAACAAGTTTCATATAACACAATCACACTAAATTGGGTACCGGTATCATTAGAATATATCATCCTACATTTTATTCACTTTTATCTCATTTCATCACTCACATTTATCATTTGATAGTTTACATGTAACATCTTACTCATATTCATCTAGCACTATCATTTGATCATGAAAACATATCACATTTTACTTCCATTACAATTGCCATTCGGCCATATACATATATGACAAGTAATACTTAATTCTCATAATCTGTCATGTCATTATCAAATATTATATATATTTAACTACTTAAAACTTACCTCGAATATATTTTTGAGCAGTCTCGATTCGGCTATTCAACTACTTTCTCTTTTCCCCTGTCCAACCTTGGTTCTCTATGCTCTTGAGCTTTGAATCATGTAGTAAATGACCGAATGTTGCTTGAGTTTCTTTTCTCTCCTAATTTCGGCTATAAAGAACAAAGATGAACAAGCTTTGTCCTTTTCCTCTTTTTGTTATTTTATTTATGTTTATTTTATGATAATAAAGCCATTAAATTTAATAATGCTAATTTAAAATGCATATTTTATTTATCACTATCATTATGGCCGGCCACTATACATTAAAGTGGGAATTTTGACATGCAAATCCACCTATTTTACACCATAAAATTATTTGGCCACTACAAAATAACCTATAGCATTTTCAAAAATTTTCACATAAGTCCTATTTAATAATTTCACATACAATTGACAAGATCAAAGCATGAAATTTTCACACGTGCACTTTCACATATAATAAACACAGAATATAACATTTAATTATTTTTGTGACTCGGTTTTGTGGTCCCGAAACCACTTTCCGACGAGGGTCAAATTACGGCTGTCAGAAATCCATTTAATGATGCATCACTATAGACCACAAATTCTTTTCCCGGTTCAGGTAGCACTAAAATAGGAGCTTCGGTCAGCAATGTCTTTAACTTCTCAAAACTTTGTTGACACTTCTCTGTCCATTCAAACTTAATGTCTTTCTGTAGCAGCATCGTCATCGGAGTCGCTATCATGGAAAATCCTTTTACAAATCTTCGATAGTAACCGGTTAAGCCCAAAAAGCTTCTAACTTCGATTATATTCTTAGGCAATTTCCATTCAACAATTGTAGAAATCTTACTTGGATCAACTCGGATGCCTTAACTCGAAACTATATGACTAAAAAATCCAACTTCCTGGAGCCAAAATTCACTCTTGCTAAACTTAGCATATAGTTGCTTTTCTCACAAGGTCTGCAACACAATTTTCAGGTGCTTCGCATGCTTTGTCTCATCTTTAGAGTAGATCAGAATGTCGTCAATAAATGCAATGACAAACTTATCCAAATATGGCTGAAAGATCCTATTCATTAGATTCATAAACACAGCTGGTGCATTCGTCAGCCCAAACGGGATGACAAGAAATTCATACTGGTCATACCTCGTTCTAAAAGCTGTTTTGGGTACATCCGAGTCTTTAACTCGCAGTTGATAATAGCCAGACCTTAAGTCTATTTTAGAGAATACGGTGGCTCCTCTCAACTGGTCAAACAAATCATCGACTCTTGGCAAAGGATACTTATTCTTAATAGTCACCTTGTTCAGTTGCTGATAATCGATACATAACCTCATCGAACCATCTTTCTTCTTTACGAACAACACGGGGGCACCCCAAGGTGAAAAACTTGGCCTAGCAAATCCTTTATCCGTCAGCTCTTGCAACTGTGCTTTTAACTCCTTCAACTCAGTAGGTGCCATTCTGTACAGGGCAATGGAAATGGGAGTCGTCCCTGGCACCAATTCAATACCAAACTCTATCTCCCTTTCAGGAGGTAATCTGGGTAACTCCTCCGGAAACACATCTGGGTACTCACATACTATCGGCACAGACTCAATCTTCAGCTCTGTTTCCTTAGTGTTTAGTACAAATGCAAGGTAGGCTTCATATCTTTTCCTCATATATCTTTGGGCAACCATTGTCGTGATTACAATTGGCGGCGAACCTAATTCTCTTAATTCGACCCGTAGAATCTTACCATTGGCTAATATATTTCTTCCTAAACCCTGATTGGAAGAAATCCCAAGTAATATTCTCTTTCGGCACTACTGAGGATACGGTTTTCCACCAATTGTATGCAGTGTCCTACAAAAAGGACACAGCACACTTCAAACATTCCTCGAGTGTTCATGACCAATCGTCTAGCACCCTCATAGTATTTTCGAGCCAAAACTCGGCTCTTTCAGCATTATCATCAACTTTCATTCTGAATTCCTCAGCCCCATACTTTCTAAGCTTATCTACTGGGGCTTTACCAATTCTTATCGGTGCCATACCTCGTGGCACATCCTCATCAATTTGGTTAGGGGGTGGGTGAGGTCTCAGTATATTGGGGTGATTTCTTAGATAATCCCCAAACAATTTATCCATCATATCAAAGAAGTTAGCTTGGGCCTCTTCTCGGCCTTCTGACATCAGCCTTCTACTACTTCTAGATACAGCTCGTTGTACAGAAGTCGGAGCATGGCTCTCGGATACCTCAGCCTCATCTTGGGCTTGATTGGAAGACATTTACTAAATTCAAAACAATTTAAATAATTAGGAGATGTCACACTATCAACATTCAAATAATGGCATGTATAGCAAACTTTAACATCTTCTATGGTAGTCTTAGAACTCACTAAACCGTAGCTCTGATACCAATAAATGTAACACCCCTAGCCCGAATCCAACACCGGGACAGGGCTTGAGGCATTACCGAAACTTTACACTTTCAGTATACTAACTTGGATCACAAAATTTCATTTCAATTTAAAACCTTTCAATCATGAACATCTCGTCCCTTGTATAGGCCTTCAAGACCTATAACATATCGGAAAGCAATGCGAGACAAATACGGGCACGTTCGATTTACCTTGGGCTCCTCAGAAAATTTTCCTTAACATAAAAGGGACACACGCCCGTGTATCTTGGGGTACGCCCATGCCCTTCAACCGTGGGCAACACTGACTTATAAACACGGCCATGGAACACGCCCGTGCTACCTGCCCGTGGATGACACTGCCATTTTAACACGGCCATCGCGGATGCCCGTGTAGCCTACCCGTGCACAAATTTAACCTAAAATTTTAAGTGCAGGGGACACACGGCCATAGCACACGCCCATGGGAGGGGAACCATGTGTCACACACGGCCTAGACACACGCTCGTGTGTCCAACCATGTGGACTTTATTAGGCTATTTTCCAAGCCTTTAGTCACCCCTTTCTACTACTTGTGCCCAGTGCTTATCAAGTTTGAGAGAGAACATAAATTTTACGCTTGTAAATAATCTTAATGAAAATAGTTGTATGGAAACCTCATATCATTGGTTTCATACAAAAAGGTTATTTCCCATCTAGTATTTATGGGTTCTTATGTGATTGTAGCACATTCAAAATTTGGCTCGTTTTTGAACTCATTGCCATTTGCAGCAATCCATCATAATAAAGCATAAACAAGCATATAAAGGCAGATCATAGCCTACTTTTAAATATGCCAATTTCCATGGCCTTATACAAAAAGGTGAATGCATCTTTACATGCCTTCATTCGGCAAGTCAAATGACACGTATGACAAAATACTCAGAGCCCTATACATGCCATTAACAAAATAGAAGTGTCTTTTTACCAAAGTTTGACTAGTTGATAGTGTGTTGCTTCTCCAACCGTCTTCCAATCTTTATGAGTCTTCGAGCTTTGTAAAACAGGAAAAAGAGAGGGGGTAAGCATTTTCATGCTTAGTAAGCTCGAATAACCGGAAAGTAAACTTACCGTGTAATTAGCATACATCCATACTTAATTCATGAGATCATCCATTATGAAATGATTTCCTATCACATGCACTTAATCAATGAGTTAGTCACATAATCATGTATCATGTAATTTATATAGATGAGCTCATCATTCATCATCTTGTTAACATACATCATATTATCCCGTTAAGTTTCTAGGAAATCTCGATGGAGTACCCATTATCTGTCAATTCTTATGAATGATCATTTCACATATATGCGCTCCCGCGAACCTCACATACCATGGCGGGATTACTAGTCCAGGCTAAATCCTCCATATCATGTCGTAAGGTGATGTCGGGGTTACCAGTCCAGGCTAACTCCCTTATAACGACAAACACCCTTAGTGATCTCAGATATGAATTACCAGTCCAGGCTAAATTTAGACCCAATTCAGATTACCCATCCGGGCTAAATCCAGCGCACATATATTCTTCGAGAGGCTCGATCATTCAAGGAACATCCGGACTAGATTCCTTTCCATATTTAAGATCACAGATTACCCATCCGGGCTAAATCCTTACTACAACACATGTAGGATCTCAA
The DNA here is from genome assembly GCF_007990345.1 of Gossypium hirsutum. NCBI lineage: Eukaryota > Viridiplantae > Streptophyta > Magnoliopsida > Malvales > Malvaceae > Gossypium > Gossypium hirsutum. Next base: position 31,260,190 of record NC_053424.1, read on the forward strand.
TTCACATGTAAAACATGGTTTATCTATTGAATTCCCTTTTTAACCTCAACCGAGACAGTTATGAACAAGTCATTACCAAAGGAGCATTTCATGCATTTTCATACCATCGATAAATGAAAATATTATGCATTCATACATCATACAATTATGTATATTAGGGGTTTACTTTTAGTTATCTGAACTTACCTGGTATTCTTTTCGGGATTGTGTTTCGGTTATTCCGAAACCTTGCGTTTACCACGATTGACCTCCAAAATTTGTTCCTCGGGGTCTATAACAGCAAAATTAACTCATTAATACCCCACATTGTACATTTCAAGTTTAATACCTACCCTCGATCCAAATGACTGTTTTTCCCCTAGCCTTTCACATCTTTACGATTTAGTCCTTAGGCTCATATAATGAAACACATGTAATTTCTATCTTACCCAAGCCTAACCAAACATTTTTCTCTCTTATGGCAACCCAAAATTTTCATTACTTTCTCATTTCTACCACACATTTACATATTTTGCAAAATGGTCCCTATAAGGGTTTCTCATGAAAATCAACTAGGAAAAGATGTTTAATACAACATTCATCTTTCATATCCCTCCATAATACATCAAAATACAAGCAACTGATGCATGGGTAAATTTTCAAACATGAACCCTAGCATGAAATATGGGTAGAAATGGAGAGAGCAAGTTACCGGGATTTCAAAAATACAAAGAACATGAAAAACGGGGCTTGGGAGCACTTACTATTGAGCTTGAAAATTGAAGAAACCCTAGCTATGGTGTCCTCCAAATTTCGGCAGCTATGGGTAGAAGATGAGCATATTTTTTCTTTATTTTTCCCTTTTTATTTCATTAAAATGCCTAATGACCAAAATGCCCTCATGCCCTTTCTTTAAAATTTCATCCAAGCAAGCCCATTTTTGTCCAAAAATTTAGGATTTGGGAAAATTGATCTCCAAGGCATTCTAATTCATAATCTAAAGCAATTTCATACAAATTTATTCTAGAATCCAAGTTTTTCAATTTATTCAATTTAGTCCTTAATTCGAATTGGACATCTTATACTTAGAATTTCTTCGTGAAATTTTAACACATGCATATATTCATATTCTAGGCCTCATAATAACCATAAAATAAATATTTTGATGTCGGATTTATGGTCCCAAAACCACTATTCTGACTAGGCCCTATTTCGGGATGTTACAAGACCTACTACTGGGTTGGTAAGTGTACCTAGACCCCCTAGTTGATAAAATGACTATTATGCCCCTATGAGATGTATGATTCTATTTGAGCATGCCATTTTAAACATATTGAATACATGTATGATAGTATGACATGACATAACTTGATACATGATATGTTGCATGGGGATGAGATTTATTATGATTGGATGAAGTGTACTGTACTGGCAGCTCTACTGCAAATACTTTTTAGTGCCGTAACCAGTACTACTTGGAGTGTAGGGATGGGTGGGTTGATTATATCCCCACATGGAGTGTAGGGTTGGACGAAGATGGAGTGTAGAGACTGGTTGGGTAGGATTTCTTGATTGCATATATGTACTGTTACTGTTATTGAGACGAGCGTAGGCCCAAACTGATACTGATATTATAATGGGCTAGGGCCCTAACTGAAACTGAACCATTACTGAAATGGGCTTAGGCCCAGACTATATATGCTCATGTTTGGTTATTTGATATGGGGTTACACACTAAGTTTTCATAAACTCACCCATCTGTTTATCCGTGCAGGTAATCCCCAGTCTTAGGCTAATCGGTTGTTGCGAGGGACTCAAAGGTGGCCACACAACCGCACATACTTTCACATTTAGTTTTTAAAGTATAAGTAATTTTATTTTGGGTATTTTTACTATAATAAGGCCTTTATGGATTTTTACTTTAATTTGGGTTTTTATTTGTTTTGATTTATAACTGCTAACAGTAGGGAAAGACGCGGGTTTTCAAAAAGATAACTCATGAGCTGATGGACAGTAAGCACTATTGAGCTGAAACAGTAAACTCTAATGAGTTGAACAATAAGCTTTTACGAGCTGATATATCGGTAAGTGCATATGAGATGCAGTGAGTCCGCAACACATGCAGGATCTCAACCAAAATGGTAACCCTAATGACACGTCACTCGTATCTTACGAATTCTTACAGTTCAAACGGGGGCTCGGTAACCATCAAACTATATCGATAAACCATTAGTATTCCAAGTATATCAATTACTCAATTATACACATTCATTACAAATAAATACAAGTATTTAAAAGTTTGATTCTAATTATACGAACTTACCTCGAGTTGCTCGGTGGAAACTATCGACTATTCGTCTACTTTTTTTTCCCCGATTTAATTTCGATCTCGGCTTATCTTGATCTATATATTATCAAATTTAGTATATTCAATATTCAATCAATTCAATTTAGCCCATTATCCATATTTTAGCAAATTTACACATTTGCCCCTAAACTTTCACATATTTATAATTTAGTCCTTTTTACATAAAATTGGAAATTCATGCAATTTAGTACAATTACATGCTTAGCCGAATTTAACTCATACTACTAGTAGCCCATATTTCCAATTTATTCAAACTTTTACCCAAATAATTTATAATTTATCAATTTAATCCCTTTTCGACATTTTTGTCAAAAATCACTTTACAAAGCTAGTTTAACTATCAACAATTATCCAAAATCAATCATCAGCCATCAAGCTACACAAGCATTCAACAATGGCAACATGATAAAGCTTTAACAATTTCAAAATCTAAGGTATGGGCTAGCTAGAATACGAAGCAACGATTTCAAAAACATAAAAATCATTAAAAATAGATCAAAAACCGTACCTTAATTTCTCAAAATAGCTTAGCCGAATGAAGAAAGTAAAAATGGTGTTTTATTCACCCTATTTTTGGTTGATGATGATGAATGGAGAAAGAATTTTGTTTTGTTTGATTATAATTAACCTTAATAACCTTTAAAAATATTATAAATTACACCATTTGTCATGCTATCATCATCCACTAACCTATAAATGGCATATTTACCAGTTAAACACCTTTACTTTAAGGTTCTATAGCTATTAGTCACTTTTAGCTAATAAAACACAAGTTTTACGCTTTACGCGATTTAGTCCTTTTTACTAAATTAAGTAGGCAAATAGTAAAATTTCTTTACGAAACTTTCACACAATAATTCTATCATGCTGTAAACTTTAATAAAATAATAAAATAAATATTTTAACCTTGGATTTGTGTTCTCGAAACTAATGTTCTGATTTGACTTAAAAATGGGCTGTTACAACTCTCCCCCTTAGGGATTTTCGTCCACGAAAATCTTACCAGCGAATAGGTTAGGGTACTGTTTTTGCATAGCTTCCTTGGGTTCCCACATAGCTTCTTCAATCTCGTGTTTATGACAAAGAACCTTTACTAGAGCTATGAGCTTATTTCTCAATTCTTTGATTTCATGAGCTAAAATCCTAATCGGTTCTTCGTTATACGTCAAATCAGCCTGAATATCAACATCTACCGGAGAAATCACATGTGATAGATTGGATCTATATCAATATAGCATAGAAATGTGAAAAACGTTACGAATCTTTTCAAGTTCTGACGGTAAAGCTAGTTGATATGCCATTTTCCCTATACATTCAATAATCTCATATGAACCAATGAAACGCGAACTCAACATTCCTTTACAACCGAGTCGAAGAACCTTTTTCCATGATAACACCTTTAAAAATACTCGGTCCTCGACTTGAAACTCAATTTTTTTGCGTTTCAAATCAGCGTAGGATTTCTGTCGATCTGAAGCTGCTTTTAAATTGTCTCGAATCATTTTCACTGTTTCTTAAGTTTCTCTGATTAATTCAACCCTGTGAATTTTTTTCTCACTTAATTCAGTCTAGTATAGTAGAGTTCGACATTTGTGACTATATAAAGCTTCATATGGTGCCATATTTATACTCGTTTGAAAACTATTATTATATGCGAATTCAATCAATAATAAGTATTTTTCCCAACTACCCTCAAACTCAAAAATACAACATCTCAAGATGTCTTCGAGAATCTGAATAACTTTCTTGGTTTGGCCATCAGTCTGAGGATGAAAAGTAGAACTGAAATTCAATTTTGTACCTAAAGCTTCTTGCAATTTCTTTCAAAATTGTGATGTAAATCTTGGATCTCTATCAGAAATAATGGATAGTGGCACTCCGTGTAATCTGTAACACCCTAAACCCGGCCTGGATGTTATGGCCGAATCTGGCGGTGTCACATGAAAGTGTTTTTCATAACGCATGAGATCGTTTGCAAAGCCCAATCTTTATTAAGCCTCTTTGTGTGACCTAAAAGATGATTTTAAAACTTGCTTCGCTATCAAAAGTATTTACTTTAAAACATTACTAACTTCAAGATCTCGTTTGCAGTGGAAGCTTTTCAAAATAGTTGCGCACTTGCGTTTACTTTGTAAAAACATTATTTCTTTTGAAAACTTGAGTTTTCCTATCTCTAGCAGTTATAAGCCAAAGCAAATGAAAATCCCCAAATTAAAGTTAAAATACATAATGGTCTTATTACAGTAAAAATATCCAAAATAAAATTACTTATAAAAATAAAGCAAATATGATAGTAAATGCGGTTGTGTGGCTGCCTTTGACTCCCTCGCAGCACCGATTCGCCTAAGCCTAGGGATTACCTGTAGAGATAAATAGATGGGTGAGTTTACGAAAACTCAACGTGTAATCCCATATAAGCAACAGTCAGAAAACAAACATAGTATGGGCCTAAGCCCTTTTTAGTAACAGTGGCGATATCAGTTTGAGCTTTAGCCCAACTTAATACAGAAACAGTCATGTGTGCAAACCTTGGCCCATTGTAGTAACAATAAATAGTATCGTAACAATAATCAGTGCAGTAATAGTAATCAATGTAGTAACAGTATACAAGTCCTACCCATCCAACCTCTACACTCCATCTCCGTCCAACCCTACACTCCCTGTGGGGATATAATCAGCCCACCTATCCCTACACTCCAGAATTAGCACCAGTTGCGACAGTACACAGTATTTGATGCAGAAATGCCAGTATAATAGGCTAAGAGCCATCAGTGATTTGCAACAGAGCTGCTAGTACAGTACACTTCCTCCAATCATATAAAAGCCCATCCCCATGCAATGCACCATGCAACGTGTCATCTCATAGCATAACATTATACATGTACTCAATACTGTTACAAATCGCGTGCTCAAATATAAACATACATCACATAGGGGCATATTAGTCATCTTACCATATAAGGGCAAAACAATCATTTTACCATATAAGGGCAAAATAGTCATTTTACCACATAAGGGCAAAATAGTCATTTTACCACATAAAGGCAAAACAGTCATTTTACCACATAAGGGCAAAACAGTCATTTTACCTTATAAGGGCAAAATAGTCATTTTACCCTATAAAGGGAAAATAGTGATTTCATCGAATTGGGGTCTAGGTATACTTATCGAGACAACAGTAGGTCCATAGTCGTCCTGGGTGACCCTTGCAATCTTAGTAGTCAAACAGTAAAAATGGGCCCAAAGCCCAAAATGCGGCCTATGTAGGTCCATACGCCCATATGGCCCACAAAGCCTAGATGTCCCAAAAAGACCTAAGCCCATACGACCCATTCTGGCCCAACGTGTCCCAAAAAGACCTAAGCCTATGCAATCGCTCATGGTGGCCTCTACAATCTAACACCCACGTTTATACGTTGGATGACCACACGAGTGAGCGCACGCCCCTGTAGCACCAATGGTCACATTTTTAGGCTTTTGCCGATTTATTATTTGGGTAGTGTTAACACACCTGGTTGTGAAAATGTACGAACTAACCCACGTGCACTCCAACCTATTACAACAAAAGCTTTGGTTAAATACCTAACAAACAAATTGAAAGGAACCCTAGCCAATACTTGTTCAAGAGATTACCTACTACTCGCCTTGATCGATCACACTAACACCATTGCAAGAGTTCGCTTACAACCCTTAAAGACTATGTGCATTCCAATCACATCTTATTACTATTACCATACTCGCAAGTCATTGAACCAAGTGTATAGTAACTTACCGAGAGTGTAAACTTAGAATAGGGGATAGAAGTGATCAGCCTACCCCCAAAAGCACACACTTGAACCAAAGCTCAATATGTAATAATCGTGCCCCGCGAGCCTAAACAGAGATGGAGACAAAGGTAGGGTGTTTGGCTATAAGGCAAGGATTCAATGGCCAGAAGGAAACACCACAACAACAAGGGAGAAATATCCTAAAAACTAAAATAGGAGAGGCAAAGAAGAGAAGAAGTATACGGCACAAGTATTAAAGTGTTAGGAAAAGGAGAAGTCGATACCCGAAAGAATAGAAAAGAGAAGATGAGTCCAAAGCACTTGTCAAAATCAAAAACAAAAGAAAATAGAGATGGGTGATAAGGTATTCAGCCAAGGTAACAAGGTGGAAGGGAAATAGAATTGAGAGGGAGAAGGGGAGAGACTCGACCAAAGAAAAATATGTAAAAGAGGGAAAAAGTGTGAAAATGCAAACCCGAATAAACACTACCCTAAATTCTCCAAGCACAATTCAGCTCCTAAAGAAGAGAAAATGATCCCAGAATGCCCACTTCAGCCAAAAAGGAGAATCAACCCACCAAAGCTGAATTCTGAGTGGCTTAGCTTACCATTTCGGCACCAACTCTTCTACATTTCAAATTCCATATTTTCCTCCCTTAATTCTCTCTTAAAATCTCTCCACCATAATCTCCTCAACAACCAATTCAAATTCCAAAACAACTCTGTAGTATTTCGGTCAAACTCTACTACCCTCACGGCATATGCAGCAAAATAAAACCCCCATTGCGCAAACTAGGACTCGAACTTCAGACCTCAGACACTAGCAACACGCCACTTATACCCTAGGCCAGCAAGCTCTTTTCTGTCATGGTTTTCCCTTATTTACTCAAAAGCCTACTGCCTAGAGTCAGTGCTTATCCCTTGAAAAACAAACTTTTTGCACTTGCTCAGGCTTGAACCCAAGACTTCTCAGACAGTTCCCAGAACACTTTACCACTGAAGCAGATACATAATTGCATCACATTCTTACACAACTAAATATTTATGAGAAGCTTCCTAACTGTTTCCATACTCAAGACCTAATACTTCTAGGCCCAAAATTCAGGGCGTTAGAACTCACCCCTCCTTAAAGAAATTTCGTCCCCGAAATTTCCAACTATCAGATCAGTCACATAAAATAGACTACACCATTGCGCTCCCGCTACGCACTTTAGTTCCAAAACATTATCACTTTAACCTGAGTGATTCTAATACATACTATAGATAGACTGAGACAATGCGTCAATCCAATCCTCACATCAAGATTAGGCATATTGCCAGGTGGTCACGTTTTATCTGAATTAACAGTTTTATGCAGATCAGTTTATAGTTCCAGTTGTTTATTAACAGATATTTTATGTAGACAGTATCAAAAGTATAGAGTTTTATTACTGCACAACGTAGTGTCTACCAGTGTCTACTGGTTTACTATAGTTACTAGTTTACCCTAATTAGAGTATTTCAGTACAGTTTACTACCTACAGTAGTCTCAGTAATCCCACCTATGGTAGATTCAGTCAAAATCAAAATACAGTTTCCAGAGAGAACTTACAGGATCGGCGGGGAGACTCAGGAGACCACACATTCAGAAATAACATTTCAAAATACTTCAAATCGTTTAAAATAGTTCTTTTAAAATTCTGAGTTTTGGAAGAAACCCAAATTCATAGCCGAGTTTTGCAACCTGGCTCTGATAGCACTAAATGTAACACCCAAAACTCGACCTAGACGTTATGGCCGAATCTAGTGGTGTCACATGAAAGTATTTTTTGTAAAGCATGAGATCGTTTGCAAAGCCCAATCTTGATTAAACCTCTTTGTGTGACCCAAAAGATGATTTATTTTAAAACGTTATGAACTTTAAGATCTCGTTTCTAGTGAAAGCTTTTCAAAATAGTTGAGTACTTATGTTTACTTTATAAAAACATTATTTCTTTTGAAAACTCGAGTTTTCCTATCTCTAGCAGTTATATGCCAAAGCAAATGAAAATCCCCAAATTAAAGTTAAAATACATAATGGCCTTATTATAGTAAAAATACCAAAAATAAAATTACTTATAAAAATAAAGCAAATATGATAGTAAATGCGGTTGTGTGGCCGCCTTTGAGTACGTCGCAGCACCAATCCGCCTAAGCCTGGGGATTACCTGTATAGATAAATAGATGTGTGAGTTTACGAAAACTCAGATATAAGCAATTGTATGAAAACAAACACAGTCTAGGCCTAAGCCCTTTATAGTAACAGTGACGATATCAGTTTGGGCTTTAGCCTAACTTAATACAGAAACAGTCATGTACGCGGACCTTGGCCCATTGTAGTAACAATAAACAGTACCGTAACAGTAATTAGTGCAGTAACAATAACCAATGTAGTAATAGTATACAAGTCCTACCCATCCAGCCTTTACACTTCATCTCTGTCCAACCCTACACTCCCTGTGGAAATATAATCAACCCACCTATCCCTACACTCCAAAATCAGCACCGGTTGAGGTAGTAAATAGTATTTGCAGCAGAACTGTCAGTATAATAGGCTAAGAGCCATCCGTGATTTACAGCAGAGCTGCCAGTATAATACACTTCCTCCAATAATATAAAAGCCCATTCCCATGTGATGCACCATGCAACGTGTCATGTCATATCATAACATTATACATGTACTCAATATAGTTACAAATCGCGTGCTCAAATATAAACATACATCACATAAGGGCATATCAGTCATCTTACCATATAAGGGCAAAACAGTCATTTTACCTCATAAGGGAAAAAATAGTCATTTTACCACATAAGGGCAAAATAATCATTTTACCTATAAGGGCAAAACAATCATTTTACCCCATAAGGGCAAAACAGTCATTTTACCCCATAAGGGAAAAACAATCATTTTACCTTATAAGGGCAAAACAATCATTTCAACCCATAAGGGCAAAACAGTCATTTTACCCATAAGGACAAAACAATCATTTCACCTTACAAGGGAAACACAGTCATTTTACCCCATAAGGGCAAAACAGTCATTTCATTAAATTAGGGTCTAGGTATACCTACTGACCCAACAGTAGGTCCACAGTCGTCTCGGGCGACCCGTACAACCTTAATAGTCAAACAGTGAAAATAGGCCCAAAGCCCAAACTGCGGCCCATGTAGGCCCACACTACCATGTGGCCTTGGCCTTGTGGATTACATGGCCTGGCTCAATATTTTCCACATGTCTGTGTGGTTTACCCGTGTGGGGCCTCAATGCCCATGGGGCCCATACAACCCATTCTGGCCCAACTTGGCCCAAAAATACCTAAGTCCATGCCTTTACGATTTAACGCCCACGTTTATGCGTTGGATGACCACACGAACGAGCGCACGCCCAAGTAGCGCCAATGGTCACATTTTTCGGCTTTTGCCAATTTATGATTTGGGTAGTATTTACACATCTGGTTGCGATAACGTGCGAACTAGCCCGCGTGCACTCCAACCTATTACAAAAAAAGCTTCGGTTAAATACCTAACAAACGAGTTGAAAGGAACCCTAGCCAATACTTGTTCAAGAGATTACCTACTACTCGTCTTGGTCGATCACACTAACACTATTGTAAGAGTTCGCTTACAACCCTTAAAGACTACCTGCATTCCAATCACATCTTGTTACTATTACCATACTCACAAGTCATCGAACCAAGTGTATAGTAACTTACCGAGAGTGTAAACTTAGAATAGGGGACAGAAGTGATCAGCCTACCCCCAAAAGCACACACTTGAATCGAAGCTCAACATGTAATAATCGTGCCCCGCGAGCCTAAATAGAGATGGCGACAAAGGTAGGGTGCTCGGATATAAACGAAGGAAACACCACAACAACAAGGGAGAAATATCCCAAAAATCGAAAGAGGAGAAGCAAAGAGGAGAAGAAGTATACAACACAAGTATTAAAGTGTAAGAAGAGGGAGATGTCGATACCCGAAAGAGTAGAGAAGAGATGAGGAGTCCAAGAGCACTTGTAAAAATTGAAAATAAAAGAAATTAGAGAGGGGTGATGAGGTATTCAGCCAAGGTAACAAGGTGGAAGGGAAAAAGAATTGAGAAGGAGAAGGGGAGAGAATCATCCAAAGCAAAAGATGTAAAAGACGAAAAAAGTGTGAAAATGCAAACCCGAATAAACACTGCCTAAAATTCTCCAAGCACAATTCAGCTCCTAAAGAAGAGAAAATGACCTCAAAATGCTCACTTCAGCTGAAAAGGAGATTCAACCCACCAAAGCCGAATTCTGAGTGGCTTTGCTTACAATTTCAGCACCAACTCTTCCATATTTCAAATTCCACATTTTCCTCCGTTAATTCTCTCCTAAAGTCTCTCCACCATAATCTCCTCAACCTCCAATTGAAATTCCACAACAACTCAGCAGTATTTCGGTCAAATTCTACTACCCTCACAGTATATGCAGCAAAATAAAACCCGTATTGCACAAACTAGGACTCGAACTTCAGACCTCAGACACTAGCAACATGCCACTTATCCCCTAGGCCAGCAGGCTCTTTTCTGTCACGGTTTTCCCTTATTTACTCAAAAGCCTACTGACTAGAGGTAGTGCTTATTCCTTGAAAAAAAAAACTTTTTGCACTTGCTTAGGCTTGAACCCAAGACTTCTCAGACACTTCCCAGAACACTTAACCACTGAAGCAGGTACATAATTGTGTCACATTCTTACACAACTAAATATTTATGAGCAGCTTCCTAACTATTCCCATACTTAAGACCTAATACTTCTAGGCCCAAAATTCGAGGCATTACAATTCACCCCTCCTTAATGAAATTTTGTCCTCAAAATTTCCAACTATCAGATCAGTCGCATAAAATTGAGTACACCACCATGCTCTCGCTACGCTCTTTAATTCCAAAACATTATCACCTTAACCTAAGTGATTCCAGTATAGTCTATAGATAGACTGGGACAATGTGTCAATTCAATCCTCGCATCTAAATTAGGTATTTTTCCAGATGGTCACTTTTTATCTGAATTAACAGTTTTATGCAGATCACTTTACAGTTCCAGTTGTTTATTAATAGATATTTTATAGAGACAGTATCAAAAGTATAGAGTTTCATTACCGTACAATGTAGTATCTATTGGTGTCTACCAATTTACAATAGTTTCTAGTTTACCCTAATTTGAGTATTTCAGTATAGTCTACTACCTACAGTAGTCTCAGTAATCCTATCTATGGCAGTTTCAGTCAAAATAAAAATACAGTTTTCAGAGAGAACTTATAGGGTCAGGACCGAGATTCTGTAGGTCACACATTCAGAAATAACATTTCAAAATACTTCAAATCATTTAAAACAGTTCTTTTCAAATTTTGAGTTTTGGAAGAAACTGAAATTCGCAGTCGAGTTTTGCAACCTGGCTTTGTGCCATTGTCCGTAACACCCTAAACTTGGCTTGGACGTTATGGCTGAATCTGGCTGTGTCACATGAAAGTATTTTTTGTAAAGCATGAGATCATTTGCAAAGCCCAATCTTTATTAAGCCTCTTTGTGTAACCTAAAAGATGATTTTAAAACTTGCGTCGCTATCAAAAGTATTTACTTTAAAATGTTATTAACTTCAAAATCTCGTTTGTAGCGGAAGCTTCTCAAAACTGTTGCACACTTGCATTTACTTTGTAAAAACATTGTTTCTTTTGAAAACTCGAGTTTTATCTCTAGCAGTTATAAGCCAAAGCAAATTAAAATCCCCCAATTAAAATTAAAATCCATAATGGCCTTATTACAGTAAAAATACCCAAAATAAAATTACTTATAAAAATAAAGCAAATATGATAGTAAATACGATTGTGTGGCTGTCGTTGAGTCCCATATAAGCAACAGTCATATAAATAGATAAACAGATAAAAAGATAAACAACCATATAAGCACCAATTCGCCTAAGCCTGGGGATTACCTATACAGATTTTAGAAAAACTCAATGTGTAATCCTATATAAGCAACAGTCAGAAAACAAACATAGTCTGGGCCTAAGCCCTTTTTAGTAACAGTGACGATATCAGTTTAGGCTTTAGCCCAACTTAATACAAAAACAGTCATGTGTGCAGACCTTGGCCCGTTGCAATAACAATAAACAGTTCCGTAACAGTAATCATTGTAGTAATAGTAAACAATGTAGTAACAGTATACAAGTCTACCCATCTAGCCTTTACACTCCATCTCCGTCCAACCCTACACTCCCTGTGGGGATATAATCAACCCACCTATCCCTACACTCCAAAATTAGCACCAGAAGCGGCAGTAAATAGTATTTACAGCAGAACTACCAGTATAATAGGCTAAGAACCATCAGTGATTTGCAGCAGAGCTGCTAGTACAATACACTTCCTCCAATCATATAAAAGCCCATCCCCATGCGATGCACCATGCAACGTGTCATGTCATGTCATAACATTATACATGTACTCAATACAGTAACAAATCGCGTGCTCAAGTACAAACATACATCACATACAGGCAAATCAGTCATCTTACCTTATAAGGGCAAAACAGTCATTTTACCTCATTAGGGGAAAACAATCATTTTACCATATAAGGGCAAAACATTCATTTTACCCCATAATGGCAAAACAATCATTTTACCCCATAATGAAAAATAGTCATTTTACCCCATAAGAGCAAAACAGTCATTTTACCACATAAGGGCAAAATAGTCATTTTAACTTATAAGGGCAAAACAGTCATTTCACCCCATAAGGGAAAAAGAATCATTTAACCCCGTAAGGGAAAAATAATTACTTCATGAAATTAGGGTCTAGGTATACTTATTGACCCAACAGTAGGTCCACAGTCATATCGGGTGACACGTGCAACCTTAACAGTTAAACGGTGAAAATGGGCCCAAAGCCCAAAATGCAGCCCATGTGGGCCCACATGCCCATGTGGCCTTGGCCTTGTGGATTATACGGTCTGGCCTAATATTTTTTGCATGTCCGTGTAGTTTACCCGCGTGGGGCCTACATGCCTGTAGAGCCCATACGACCCATTCTGGCCTAATGTGGCCAAAAACGACCAAAGCCAACGAAATTTCTTATGGCGGCCTCTACAATCTAATGCCAACGTTTATGCATTAGATGACCACGCGAGCGAGCGCACGCCCGTGTAGTGCCACTGGTCACATTTTTCGGCTTTTGCCAATTTATGATTTGGGCAGTGTTTACACACTTGGTTGCGAAAACATGCAAATTAGCTCACGTGTACTCCAACCTATTGCAACAAAAGATTTGGTTAAATACCTAACAAATGAATTGAAAGGAACCCTAGCCAATACTTGTTCAAGAGATTACCTACTACTCGCCTTGATCAATCACACAAACACCATTGCAAGAGTTCACTTACAACCCTTAAAGACTACCTGCATTCCAATCACATCTTGTTACTATTACCATACTTGCAAGTCATTGAACCAAGTGTATGGAAACTTATCAAGAGTGTAAACTTTGAATAGGGACAAAAGTGATCAGCCTACCCCCAAAAGCACACACTTGAACCGAAGCTCAAGATGTAATAATCGCGCTTCGCGAGCCTAAACAAAGACGGGGACAAAGGCAAGGTGTTCGGGTATTTACCAAGGATTCGACGGCCAGAAGGAAACACCACAACAATGAGGGAGAAATATCCCAAAACTGAAAGAGAAGAGACAAAGAGGAGAAGAAGTATACGGCACAAGTATTTAAGTGTAAGGAGATGGAGATGCCGATACCCAAAAGAGTAGAGAAGAGGAGAGGAGTCTAAGAGCACTTGTCAAAATCGAAAACAAAAGAAAATAGAGAGGGGTGATGACGTATTCAGCCAAGGTAACAAGGTGGAAGGGGAAAAGAATTGAGAGGGAGAAGGGGAGAGAATCAGCCAAAGCAAAAGATGTAAAAGAGGGAAAAAGTGTGAAAATGCAAACCCGAATAAACACTGCCCTAAATTCTCCAAGCACAATTTGGCTCCCAAAGAAGAGAAAATGACCCCAAAATGCTCACTTCAGCCAAAAAGGGGAATCAACCCAGCAAAGCAAAATTTTGAGTGGCTTAGCTTACCATTTCGGTACCAACTCTTCCACATTTAAAATTCCATATTTTCCTCCCTTAATTCTCTCCAAAAATCTCTCCACCATAATCTTCTCAACCACCAATTCAAATTCCACAACAATTCTGTAGTATTTCGGTCAAGCTCTTCTACCCTCACGGCATAGGCAGCAAAATAAAACCCTCATTGCATAAACCAGGACTCGAACTTCAGACCTCAGACATTAGCAACACGCCACTTATCCTCTGGGTAGCAGGCTCTTTTCTGTCATGGTTTTCCCTTATTTAATCAAAAGCCTACTGCCTAGCGACAGTGATTATTCATTAAAAAACAAAACTTTTTCCATTTGCTCAGGCTTGAATCTAAGACTTCTCAAACACTTTCCAGAACATTTAACCACTGAAGCAGATACATAATTGTGTCACATTCTTACACAAATAAATATTTATGAGCAGCTTCCTAACTGTTCCCATACTCAAGACCTAATACTTCTAGGCCTAAAATTTGGGGCATTAGAATTCATCCCTCCTTAAAGAAATTTCGTCCCCGAAATTTCCAACTATCAGATCAATCGCATAACACAGACTACACCACTACGCTCCCGCAACGTACGTTAGTTCCAAAACATTATCACCTTAACCTGAGTGATTCTAGTACAGTCTATAGATAGGCTGGGACAATGCGTCAATCCAATCCTCGCATTAGATTAGGCATATTGCCAGATGGTCACTTTTTATCTGAATTAACAGTTTTATGCAGATCAGTTTATAGTTCCAGTTATTTATTGACAGATATTTTTTGTAGATAGTATCAAAAGTATAGAGTTTCATTACCACACAACGTAGTGTCTATCGGTGTCTGCCGATTTACTGTAGTTTCTAGTTTACCCTAATTAGAGTATTTCAGTACAGTCTACTACCTACAGTACTCTCAGTAATCCTACCTATGGTAATTTCAGTCAAAATCAAAATACAGTTTTTAGAGAGAGCTTACAGGATCGGCGTGGAGACTCGGTAGACCGCACATTCAGAAATAACATTTCAAAATACTTCAAATCGTTTAAAATAGTTCTTTTAAAATTCTGAGTTTTGGAAGAAACCCAAATTCATAGCCGAGTTTTGCAACCTGGCTCTGATAGCACTAAATGTAACACCCTAAACCCGGCCTGGACATTATATCCGAATCTGGTGGTGTCACATTAAAGTATTTTTTGTAATGCATGAGATCGTTTGCAAAGTCAAATCTCTATTAAGCCTATTTGTGTGGCCTAAAAGATGATTTTAAAACTTGTGTTGCTATCAAAGTATTTACTTTAAAACGTTATCAACTTAAAAATCTCATTTGTAACGAAAGCTTTTCAAAATAGTTGCGCACTTGCGTTTACTTTGTAAAAACATTGTTTCTTTTGAAAACTCGAGTTTTCCTATCTCTAGCAGTTATAAACCAAACAAATGAAAATCCCCAAATTAAAGTTAAAATCCATAATGGCCTTATTAAAGTAAAAATACCCAAAATAAAATTACTTATAAAAATAAAGCAAATATGATAGGAAATGTGATTGTGTGGCTGCCTTTGAGTCCCTTGCAGCACCAATCTGCCTAAGTCTGGGGATTACCTGTATAAATAAATAGATGAGCGAGTTTACAAAAACTCAGTGTGTAATCCCATATAAGGAACGGTAAGAAAACAAACACAGTCTAGGCCTAAGCCCTTTTTAGTAACAGTGAGGATGTCAATTTGGGCTTTAGCCCAACTTAATACAGAAACAGTCATGTGTGCGAACCTTGGCCCATTGTAGTAAAAATAAACAGTGCAGTAACAGTAATCAATACAGTATCAGTATACAAGTCCTACCTATCCAGCCTCTACACTCTATCTCCGTCCAACCCTACACTCCCTATGGGGAAATCATCGGCCCATCTATCCCTACACTCCAAAATTAGCACCGGTTGAGGCAGTAAATAGAATTTACAGCAGAACCACCAGTATAATAGGCTAAGAGCCATCAGTGATTTACAGCAGAGTTGCCAGTACAATACACTTCCTCCAATCATATAAAAGCCCATCCACATGCAATGAACCATGCAACGTGTCATGTCATATCATAACATTATACATGTACTCAATACTATTACAAATCGCATGCTCAAATACAAACATATATCACATAGGGGCATATCGGTCATCTTACCATATAAGGTTAAAATAGTCATTTTACCTCATAAGGGCAAAAAAATTATTTTACCACATAAGGGCAAAACAATCATTTTACCTCACCTGGGCAAAACAGTCATTTTACCCCATAAGGACAAAACAGTCATTTTACCCCATAAGGGTAAAATAGTCATTTCATCAAATTAGGGTCTAGGTATACTTACCGACCCAAGAGTAGGCCTACAGTCGTCTCAGACGACCATGCAACCTTAATAGTCAAATAGTGAAAATGGGCCTAAAGCCCATAGTGCGGCCCATGTAGGCCTACAGGCCCGTGTGGCCTACAAAGCCCAAATGTGGCCTTGGCCATGTGGATTACATGGCCTACCCTAATATTTTCTAGACGTTCGGGGCCCATATGTTCGTAGGGCCCACATAGCCCATTCTGGTCCAACGTGGCCAAAAACGGCCTATGCCCGTGAAATCCCTCATGGTGTTCTCTAGGATCTAACGCCCACGTTTATACGTTGGTCATAGAACATGCCCATGTAGCACCAATGTGCTTATTTTCTAGCTTTTTGGGATTTATGATTTGGGTTGTGCTTACACACCTGGTTGTGAAAACATACGAACTAGCGCACGTGCACTCCAACCTATTACAACTGAAGCTTCGGTTAAATACCTACCAAACGAGTTGAAAGGAACCCTAGCCAATACTTGTTCAAGAGATTACCTACTACTCAGCTTGATTGATTACACTAACACCATTGCAAGATTTCGCTTACAATTTTAAAGACTACCTGCATTCCAATCACATCTTGTTACTATTACCATACTCACAAGTTATTGAACCAAGTGCATAATAACTTACCAAGAGTGTAAACTTAGAATAGGGGACAGTAGTGATCGGCCTACCGCCAAAAGTACACACTTGAACCGTGGCTCAAGATGTAATAATCGTGCCCCGTAAGCCTAAACAGAGATTACGACAAAGCCAGGGTGTTCGATTATAAGCCAAGGATTCGACGGCCAGGAGGAAACACCATAACAACAAGGGAGAAATATCCCAAAAACTTAAAGAGGAGAGGCAAAGAGGAGAAAAAGTATACTGCACAATTATTAAAGTGTAAGAAGGGGGAGATGTCGATACCCGAAAGAGTATAGAAGAGAAGAGGCATCCAAGAGCACTTGTCAAAATTGAAAACAAAAGAAAATAGAGAGGGGTGATGACGTATTCAGCCAAGGAAACAAGGTGGAAGGGAAAAAGAATTGAGAGGGAGGAGGGGACAGAATCGACCAAAGCAAAAGATGTAAAAGAGGGAAAAAGTGTGAAAATACAAACCCGAATAAACACAGCTCAAAATTCTCCAAGCACAATTCGGCTCCCAAAGAAGAGAAAATGACCCCAAAATGCTCACTTCAGCCGAAAAGAAGAATCAACCTACCAAAGCCAAATTCTGAGTGGCTTAGCTTACCATTTCGGCACCAACTCTCCCACTTTTCAAATTCCACATTTTCCTCCCTTAATTCTCTCCTAAGCTCTCTCTACCATAATCTCCTCAACCACCAATTCAAATTCCACAACAACTCTATAGCATTTCGGTAAAACTCTACTACCCTCAGACATAGGCAGCAAAATAAAACCCCTATTGCACAAACCAGGACTCGAACTTTAAACCTCAAACACTAGTAGCACTCCACTTATCCTTTGGGCCAGCAAGCTCTTTTCTTTCATGTTTTTCCCTTGTTTACTTAAAAGCCTACTTCCTAGAGACAGTGCTTATTCCTTAAAAAACAAAACTTTTTGCACTTGCTCAGGCTTGAACCCAATACTTCTCAGACACTTTCCAGAACACTTAACCACTGAAGCAGATACATAATTGTGTCACATTCTTACCCAACTAACTATTTATGAGCAACTTCATAATTGTTCTCATTCTCAAGACCTAATGTTTCTATGCTCAAAATTTGAGGCGTTACAATTCACCCATTTTTAAAGAAATTTAGTCCTCAAAATTTCCAACTATCAGATTAGTTGCATAACACAGGCTACACCACTACGCTCTCGCTGTGCAGTTTAGTTCCAAAACATTATCATCTTAACCTGAATGATTCTAGTACAGTCTATAGATAGACTGGGACAATGCGTCAACCCAATCCTCGCATCCAGATTAGGCATATTGCCAAATGGTTGCATTTGATCTAAATTAATAGTTTTATGCAGATCAGTTTACAGTTCCATTTGTTTATTAACAGATTTTTTATGCAGACAATATCAAAAGTATGGAGTTTCATTACCGCACAACATAGTGTCTATCTGTGTCTACGATTTACTATAGTTTCTAGTTTACCCTAATTAGAGTATTTCAGTACAGTCTACTACCTACAGTAGTATGAATAATCCTACTTATGGCAGTTTCAGTCAAAATCAAAATACTGATTTCAGAGAGAACTTATAGGATCAGTGCGAAGACTCGATAGACCACACATTTAAAAATCACATTTCTGAATACTTCAAATCGTTTAAAATAGTTCTTTTAAAATTTTGAGTTTTGGAAGAAACCCAAATCCACAGCCATGTTTTAGAACCTGGCTCTGATACCACTAAATGTAACACCCCAAACCCGGCCTGGACGTTATGGCCGAATTTGACGGTGTCACATGAAAGTATTTTTCATAAAGCATTGAAAAGCCCAATCTTTTTTAAGCCTCTTTGTGTGACCTAAAAGATGATTTTAAAACTTGCGTCGCTATCAAAAGTATTTACTTTAAAACGTTATTAACTTCAAAATCTCGTTTGTAGCGGAAGCTTTTCAAAACAATTGCACACTTGCGTTTACATTGTAAAAACATTGTTTCTTTTGAAAACTCGAGTTTTCCTATCTCTAGTAGTTATAAGCCAAAGCAAATGAAAATCCCCAAATTAAAGTTAAAATCCATAATGGCCTTATTATAGTAAAAATACTCAAAATAAAATTACTTATAAAAATAAAGCAAATATAATAGTAAATGTGATTGTATGGCAACCTTTGAGTCCCTCTGATAAACTATAACTTATACATATTTTTACCCCATTCTTAACGCATTTTATGGATGATTTCCTATTAGAATTGGTGAATTAAATGCTTCTAATGCTTTAATTTCATGTTTTATACTTAGGAGAGCATAGGAGAGCAAAAGGAACAAGAAACGGGCCAAAAATAGAGAAAATTGGCCAAAGAAGGAAATCAACATGGCTTGGACCTCCTCACATGGGCAAACCACACGGCCATGTCAATTTGGCAGTTTCGCAGCGTGATTCACACGGGCGTGTCCCTGTCAAGCTCAAGTTAAGTCCAATTCGGAAAAGGCTAATTTTCAGGGCTCTTAGGCATTCCAAAGCCTATAAATACACCCTAGAGGAGAAAGAAAAATGAGGCAGAGAATAGGAAGTAAGGAATTACTCCAAGGAAGCTGATTGATCCATCTTAGAAGTCGGATTCACCGTCAAGACTGAAGATCTCTCCTCAATTTCCCCTTCAGGAGTTTTGGGTTTTCTTTATGTTTTGTATTCTTTATTATTCTGAGATGTTTTCTTATTTAGTTATGAACTAAAACCCCAAATACCTAAGGGGAATGAAACCTAAGACGAATCTTGTTATTATTTTCTGAATTGTATGATAAATATTTAACTTGTTCTTAATTATGTGTCCTTAATTCTTGTTTTGATATCCTAGGATACTGATTCAAGATAAGCTCTTATTCAGAGGAGGAATAGACCCTGTCTAAGAGTACATTTTTCATAATTAAGCGAAGTTAATTGTGCGTTTAGACATAGGGTGACAAGATTTTTCCAGATTAAGATGAAACCTAATAAGGGGATCCATAGACCGAGTTAATGCAACCCTAATGTGTTAACTAGAGAAAGGTCTCAATTATTGAATCTATGGATTAGATGTTATTAGTCTTGAATAGGGATAATAACATAACTTAGGGATCTCTACGGAACAATTTAAATGAATAAATCGTCCGATTTGGAGCCAGAATAGCAAGTACAGTCTAGGTGGATTTTTCCTTAGGTATTGTCTTAATTCAATCGATTTTCCCAAAAGCAATTCCCTAATTCCATTCTCTATGAATTATTAGTTTAGATAATTAGTTAGTTAAAACAAAAACCTCTTTATTTTTAAGCTAGATAATAAAAAGACAGTCATTACTAGTACTTTTAGTTCCTTTGGGTTCGACAATCCGGTCTTGCTAAAACTATACTTCTATTCGATAGGTACACTTGCATTCATCGCGATAATAGTTAGTTTCTAGAACGATTAATTATAAATATTTAAATCCTATCATGAAATCACACGAACAAGTTTTTGGCGCAGTTGCCGAGGAACTGAGATATTAGGAACGCTTAATTTTTATTACTTTAGCCATTTATTTTTCTTGCAATTTAATTTAATTTAATTATTATTATTACTTATTTCTTTTGGCGGGTTTTTATAGTTTATGACTAGAAGAAACCCATCGGACCACTACTTTTTGACGAAGAAATCGATCGTACAGTTCGCAGAAACCAAAGAGAAATAAGGCAAAGCTTAAGATACACAGAGAACGAGCAAGAGGACGATACTCAACCCCCAACCGAAGAGATGGCTGAAAACCAAGACAATCAACTACCTCTTGCAATCGCGGTTAATCAATATCATACTCTATGCACTATGTATGATTATGCTAAACCTTCTTTAACAGGAACTGAATTGAGCATAGTTAGACCTGCTGTAGCTGCAAATACTTTTCAACTGAAACCTAACACTATTCAAATGATACAGCAACTTGTTCAGTTTGATGGTTTGCAGGAGAGGATCCCAACGCTCATTTCGCCAACTTCTTAGAACTATGCGATACAATTAAAATTAATGGTGTTTCTGATAATGCCAATCGTCTTCGGTTATTCCCTTTTCCATTAAGAAAAAAAGCTAAATAGTGGTTGAATTTGTTACCACGAGGGTCAATTACTACTTCGGAACAAATGACCAAAAAATTTTTAGTAAAATATTTTCCGCCAGCAAAAACGGCTAAATTACGTAATGATATCTCTTCTTTTGTGCAGATGGATTTAGAAACACTCTACGATGCATGGGAGAGATATAAGGACCTTTTGAGAAGGTGCCCTCACCATGGGTTACCGCTTTGGTTACAGGTTCAAACGTTCCATAATGGCCTGAATCCTTCGACTCGACAAATGGTTAACGCAGCTACTGGCGGAACCATCAATAATAAAACACCTGAAGATACCTATGGGTTTATAGAGGAGATGTTACTGAATAACTATCAGTGGCAAGTCATGAGGACAAAGCCAATGAAAATAGCCGGCGTTTATAACATCGATTCAGCCACCATGCTCTCTAATCAGGTAGAACTCTTGAATAAGAAAATTGATGGTTTTCTTAGTTCTTCACAGGTTCACCCAGTAATGCAGTGCGAAGCAAGTGGAGGTGGAACAAGCCATTCAGAATACCAACCCTATGGCCACAACATGGATAACGAGCAATTAAATTACATGGGTAATAATCCTCGACCTCAAAACAATCGATATAGTAACACTTACAATGCAGGTTGGAGGAACCACCCTAATTTCTCGTGAGGTGGTCAAGGAAATCAAAGACCACAACCACCTCCAGGCTACCAACAACCACCTTACCAATAGGAAAAGAAGTTGAACCTTGAAGAGATGCTCTCAAAGTTTATCTCGGTGTTCAAAACTCGTTTCCAGAATACCGAGACAGCACTTAAGAATCAACAAGTTTCGATCCAATGGCTCAAAAATCAGATAGGCCAGCTTTCCAAACTAATCTCCGAAAGACCACAAGGTAGTTTGCCAAGTAATACTGAACCTAACCCAAGGGAACAACTCAACACAATTAATATTCAAGATGACGAAGGAGTCGTTGAGCTTGAGCATGAATCAAGGCAAAAAGCTGTCGTAAGCAAAGGTCAATGTGAGGCAGGTTATAATAAAAACAAATTAGTGAATGTCGAATATAAACCTCGTGTGCCATACCCCAACGCGACAAGGAAAGACCGCTCAGATGAACAATTTGGTAAATTCCTTAAACTCTTAAAAAATTTACACATTAACTTACCATTTATTGAAGCTCTATCGCTGATGTCAAATGCAATGAAATTTTTAAAGGAGCTTTTAGAAAATAAGTGAAAGTTGGACGAGGCGTCGCATGTGGAGCTAAACACAATGTGCTCAGCTATTCTGCAAAATAAGCTACTAAACAAGCTAAAAGATCTAAGGAGTTTTACGATTCCTTGCTTAACTGGTAGTTTAGATGTTAATAATGCATTAGCTGATTTAGAGGTTAGTATTAACGTCATGCCTTACAAAATGTTTAAGCAACTAGGTCTCGGGAAACCCAAACAGACTAGGATGAGCATTCAATTAGCAGATAAAACTATAAGATTCCCTAGGGGTATTATTGAAGATGTGCTAGTTAAAATCGATAAATTTATATTTCCCGTTGATTTCATTGTTCTAGACATAGAGGAGGATAGCAACACTCCTTTAATTCTAGGAAGGCCATTTTTTGCAACTGCTAAAACAATTATTGATGTTGGCACAGGTGAACTCACACTCCGTGTGGGAGACGAAATAATCACCCTTCAAGCTCGCAATTCTGGCAACACAATAGAAATTGAAGGTGATCGTCTAAACCATTCTACTAAAACTGACAATATGGTGCAACCTTCTTTGCATTAAATGAGTTTGAATGAAGTACATGAACCATTCTCAAGCAATAGTAGAGGACCCATTCATGACGATTGAAGGCTACAAATTGAGGAGCTAGATGAATGGTGGACACATAAACCGAGAACACTCGACAAACCAAATCTACGACAGAACGAGCTCAATACCTTTCTAAATCAACTTAAGGTTGGAGATAAAGTCTTATTAGATGTCACCGATCCTCACATTGTCACTACTACACTGAATGAAGAAATCCCTTTTATGGTACTTACTATTTTTCCATTTAGTATAGTTGAGGTAAGTCACCCCAAGTTCGGCACTTTTAAGGTAAACAACACCCGTTTAAAACCTTATTTTGATGAGATTAATAGCAGGAATGAAGAGTATAAACTCCTCAAACCACCATGATCATTCAACGGAGAGGTAAGTCGAGCTTAAACTATAAATAAGCGCTTTTCGGGAGGCAACCCGCGCACTAACTATATTAAATTCTTTAAAATTTAGTCTTCAACATCTACCTTACTAACAAAACACTTGAATATAGTTTTTCACAGAGACATGACCAAGCACACTGGCGTGCTTAGGGCTGTATGAAAATAGGGCAAGGGTTTCCCCAAACACGAGCTATGATAAAACGCCGCATGGCCGTGGTCGAGCCTACCAAAACTACACAGACGTGTGACACGCCAGTGTGGAAGAACTGTGGGCAAACCTATTAAAATAGCACGGGCGTGCGACACGTCCATGGCTAGCACCCGTGGTCGAACTTGTTACATTGACACGGGCGTGGGTCTTCATACACGAGCGTGGGAGAAGCGAACAAAGCCAGAAACAGCCGTGTGACACGACCGTGTGCACCCACACGCCCAAGGAACACAAGCGTGTACTAAATGTCAGACGCGCCCAAATTTGAAATTCGCGAATCACACGGGCTGAAAATGGGGAACATGGATGTATTACCTGGCCGTGTGCCCCAAAATCTATAAATACCCTGCACTATTCACTTTCTTCCCCATTCAAAAACCCTAACCCTAACCGCTGCAAGTCCACATGCCCTCCCTACCACGCCTGTGAGCTGCTTCCCACTCCATTTTTGACGCTCAATCTCTCTCCCTTACCGTTTGTTTACTCATTTCACTTCTATTTTACTTATTTCTAATGCTTATTATCAACATAATATTCATAGCTTTTGAACTATTTTTCATTTTGCTCATTATTCTATCATTTAATTTGCATTCTTAGGTTAGTTATCATACATTCCGTGTTAAATCAAGATTAGGAAAACCTTATACCCATTACATAACTATTATCATACATTCCGTGTTAAATCAATATTAGGAAAACCTCATACCCATTACATTACTATTCTCATTCTCATGGTTATTTTGGTTGATTTTGCTTCGTATTAGTACTTTTGGCTGAATAGTTCAAATTCATGACTTTTTACTTTTTCAAATTTGTTTACCTATTATTATTAATATTATAGGCTTATAATGTCGTCTTCACGAGGAAAGAAGGCAGCTGTCCCTGCTTCGAAGAAGAGAAAGGGAGCGTCATCTTCCGCAGGTCTAACCACGAAAATTCGTCACCCTCTCCTTCAGTTCCCCCGAGGGCCCCAAAAAGAACTTTTCCAAATACTTAGGGCCCAACCTTCTACATCGACTGGGCTACCGTAGAACAAGTTCAGTTGGCTGATGCGATTTGGGGCCTCTTAACCACCGACACTTGGGAGCTGTTCTTTGGGATCATTGAACCAACATACCTTGAGCTCACAATGGAACTATGCTCAACGTTCCATCTTCAAACTGTAATGACGAACTATGATGATCTCGGCACGGTCCAGTTTTGCCTAGGTAGGTTAGTCCGCCAGCTAAGCTTCCTAGAGTTCGGTGCTACACTGGGTTTATATACGGAGAAATTCAAGGAAGAGAATGACTTACATACTCTCAACCGCCACATCCATCGTTCTCCTTCACAGTGTTGGGACGCACTAGTACCAGGTGGGGCCACCTACAATCCTAGCCGCTCCAAGGCATCTGCTCTCCCTCCATCTCTAAGGTACCTACAGCCATTTTGGCTCACACGATTACAGGACAGCGAGAGAGCACTGGCGTCATCAACACTCACGACGCCTACTTCTTATGGTGTATGTCGCACGAGCACGTTATCGACCTTGCCTATTTCATCGCCCTCGCGATTTAGCACCAGACGGAGCGGCATAGGAAGGGGGTCATCTCCATTGGCCCCTACGTGACTCGGTTGACTCGACACTTCGGGCTCCTCAGCACTGTGGCCCAAGAATCATCCCTTACCCTTATTGGCCAGATGTCTCCATAAGGCATCTCGAGCATGCTTAGCATGAGAATGATTGAGGGGCACCGAGGAACCTACCCTCCCCAATATCATCTTGCCCAATCTATCAAGGAGGAGGCCTACGAGGACATTCCTGATGATGTCCCTCCACAGCACGAGGACCCACAGACTCAGCCACCACCACCCCCTCATCCAGTTTATGTGGCGGCTTCATATGCTGACATCTCTGAGTGCCTCACTCAATTCAAGCAGTAGCATTTTTAATGATTTGACAACATTGATGCTACTCTGCAGTAGATTTTTCAGCACCTCCACATCTCATCACTAGTCACACCTCGCGAACCATCTAGCGATGAAGATGTTTAAAAACATTTATTTATTATTTTATGTTTTTAATTAAAACTACTTTTTATTTTTATTAGATTTTAGAATTTTATTTTTAATTATCAATTTCGGTTATTTCTTTATGAGTAATTATTCTTCCTAATATTGCCTAAAAAGTTCCTGATTTTATCCCAGTTATATAGAGCTCTTAAGCTCATCATCGCATAGGAACTAAAAAACTCCACCGGGAAAGGTTCTCCACGACTGTCATGTCCTAATCGATCACGACCATAGCTACCACTAGATATAATACTCTTTTGGCACAGGACTTATGGATTAATGAACCTCTACGACCGCCGGAGTATCCTCCTCCACTCTCGAACCGATTGCTCTCCAAAACTCCAGTTTGCAGAATTCATCATACAGGAAGTTTCCCTTCTCCCCTTATCTTATTTTTATATTCTAATATATATCTTTGCACATTGAGGGCAATGTACATCTGAAGTGTGGGGGGTATTTATTTCATTATCACAAAAATCCCTGAATAACTGCCTTGTTCTCTAGAAAAGCTCTCATATCATATTTAGGATAAATTTTGATTGATTTATGATTTTAATTGATATATCTTGAATTAAAACATAGGCATTTATGCATTGATTGTTTAAACCTTAAGACACTAGAGAATCAAGCATGATAAGTTGATTTTTAACAATATAAAATCTTAGGTTGTTTCCCTAAAGTTTAGGTATTACTTTGAGTTGGAATTCACACGTTTTAAACTTCAAAAAGCCATAATTTTTGTGAGATTTTTTAGCCTTTTGAGCATCTATTAATTCTTTCATGCTCACTTTTATTATTGCTTTCAGTGTGGCAGTATTGATCTGTTATTCTAGAACTTGCTTGATTATGCATGTCGAGACCATACCATTTGATTTGATATGTCAAAATGATTAAGGCACTTAGGATTAACCCACTCATTTCTTGTATTACCCTTAATATTAACCCTTAACCCATTATTGTTGAAATCCTCTCAACTAATTTGATCCCCATTTTTTATCGAGATTGGAATTGAAATAGTTGCTTAGCTAAGTTTTATTCTACTTCGTATTTAACTTGTTCTTAAAAAAAACATGTATTCATATTAGTAGTGATATTCTATTTGTAAACTTTAGTATTTAAATTCCATAGTCAGAGAAGGAGTTATGTTGTACGTAAGTGATGATTAAATATTTTTCTAGTTAAGTAAATTTTCAACTCAATCTTGGTTCTAACCCTTTCTTTTAGCTTGTGACCACACCCCCTAACCAAGCCTTATTAGAACCCTCTAAAGACCTTTTGATTGATGTATCATCTTAAATTATAGTGATGGAGATTTAATTTTCATGCAAGCCTATGGTAATGACTTTTCATTATTGACTATTGAGTGATTCATTTATTGTCCTTAAACACCTCGAGTGATTTGAGTGAATCTTTAGTGAGGATGTGAAACTCTGTGATATTCTGAATCAAAGGTAATTACTTAGATGAGGGGAGACACCTATGTTTGCATGATTAAAAACTCAACTTGGAATGTTTGAAACTTTTATGTTCTTTTAGTTGAATTTTCAATATATGATTACCTATGGATTATTTTGAGATATTATTGATAGAAATTATAAGTTAAGGAGAATTTATTTTGATTATGAGTTGAGAATTTCGCTTGAGGACAAAAAAATGCTTAAGTGTAGGGTATTTGATAAATCGTAATTTATATATATTTTTACCCCATGCTTAACGCATTTTATGGATGATTTCCTATTAGAATTGGTGAATTCGATGCTCCTAATACTTTAATTTCATGTTTTATACTTAGAAGAGCATAGGAGAGCAAAAGGAACGAGAAACGGGCCAAAAAAGGAGAAAATGGGCCAAAGTACAAAATAACACGGCCTAGACCTCCTCACATGGGCAAACCACACGACCGTGTCAATTTGGCAGTTTCAAAGCACGATTCACACGGGCGTGTCCCTGTCTAGCCCAAGTTGTGTCCAATTCGGAAAAGGCTAATTTTCAAGGCTCTTAGGTCTTCCAAAGCCTATAAATACACCCTAGAGGAGGAAGAAAAAGGAGGTAGAGAATAGGGAGTAAGGAATTACTGAGTAAGGAATTACTCCAAGGAAGTCGATTGATCCATCTCAGAAGCCGGATTCACTGTCAAGACTAAAGATCTCTCCTCAATTTCCCTTTCAGGAGTTTTGGGTTTTCTTTATGTTTTGTATTCTTTATTATTCTGAGATGTTTTCTTATTTAGTTATAACTAAAACCCCTAAATACCTAAGGGGAATGAAACCTAAGACGAATCTTGTTATTATTTTCTGAATTGTATGATAAATATTTAACTTGTTCTTAATTATGTGTTCTTAATTCTTGTTTTGATATCCCAGGATACTGATTCAAGATAAGCTCTTATTCAGAGGAGAAATAGACCCTGTTTAAAAGTACATTTATCATAATTAAGCGGAGTTGATTGCGCGCCTAGACATAGGGTGACAAGATTTTGCCAGATTAGGGTGAAACCTAATAAGGGGATCTAGAGATTGAGTTAATGCAACCCTAAGTTGTTAATTAGAGAAAGGTCTCAATTATTCAATCTAGGGATTAGACGTTATTAGTCTTGAATAGGGATAATAACATAACTTAGGGATCTCTACGGAACAAGTTAAATGAATAAATCGTCTCATTTGGAGCCAAAATAAGAAATACAATCTAGGTGTATTTTCCTTAGGTATTGTCTTAATTCAATCGATTTTCCAAAAAGCAATTCCCCAATTACATTCTCTATGAATTCTTAATTTAGATAATTAGTTAGTTAAAATAAAAACCTCTTTACTTTTAGGCTAGATAATAAGAAGACAGTCATTACTAGTACTTTTAGTTCCTTTGGGTTTGACAATCCTGTCTTGATAAAACTATACTACTGTTCGATAGGTACACTTGCCTTCATCGCCATAATAGTTAGTTTCAAGAACGATTAATTATAAATATTTAAAACCTATCACGAAATCAAGCGATCACCCTCGCAGCACCAACCCGCCTAAGTCTGGGGATTACTTGTACAGATAAACAGATGGGTGAGTTTACAAAAACTCAATGTGTAATCCCATATAAGCAGCAGCTAGAAAACAAACACAGTCTGGGCCTAAGCCCTTTTTAGTAAAAGTGACGATGTCAATTTGGGCTTTAGCCCAACTTATTACAGAAACAGTCATGTGTGCAGACCTTGGCCCGTTATAGCAACAATAAATAGTGCAGTAATAGTAATCAGTGCAGTAATAGTGATCAATGAAGTAATAGTATACAAGTCCTACCCATCCAACCTCTACACTCTATCTCTGTCCAACCCTACACTCCCTGTGGGGATATAATTAACCCACCCATCCCTACACTCAAGAAGTAGCACTGGTTGTGGCACTAAACAGTATTTGCAGTAGAGCTACTAGTATAATAGACTAAGAGTCATCAGTAATTTCCAACAGAGCTGCCAATACAGTACACTTCCTCTAATCATATTAAAGCCCATCCCCATGCAATGCACCATGCAACATGCCATGTCATATCATGACATTATACATGTACTCAATACAGTTACAAATCGCGTGCCCAAATTGAACATACATCACATAGGGGCATATCAATCATCTTACCATATAGGGGCAAAACAATCATTTTACCTCATAAGGGCAAAATAATCATTTTACCACAAAAGGGCAAGACAGTCATTTTACCTCATAAGGGTAAAATAGTCATTTTACTCCATAAGGGAAAAACAATCATTTTCCTCCATAAAGGGCAAAACAATCATTTTACCACATAAGAGCAAAACAATCATTTTACCTCATAAGGGCAAAACAGTCATTTTACCCTATAAAGGCAAAATAGTCATTTTACCTCATAAGGGCAAAACAATCATTTTACCCCATAAGCGAAAAATAGTTATTTCATCAAATTGGGGTCTAGGTATACTTACCAACCCAATAGTAGGTCCACAGTTGTCTCGGGCGACTGTGCAACCTTAATAGTCAAACAGTGAAAAATGGGCCCAAAGCTCATAATGCAGCCCATATGGGCCCACATGCCTGTGTGGTCCACAAAGCCCAGATGTGGCCTTGGTCATGTGGATTACACGGCCTGGCCCAATATTTTCCACACGTTCATGTAGTTTACTCGTGTTGGGCCCACATGCCCGTGGGGCCCGTACGGCCCATTCTGGCCCAACGTGACCTAAAACGGCCTAAACCCATGAGATCGCTCATGATGGCCTCTACAATCTAACACCCACGCTTATGCGTTGGACGACCACACGAGCGAGCACATGCCTCTGTAGCGCCAATCGTCACATTTTTCGGCTTTTTTCGATTTATTATTTGGGCAGTGTTTGCTCACCTAGTTGCGAAAACGTGCGATCTAGCCCACGTGCACTCCAACCTATTACAATAGAAGCTTCGGTTAAATACCTAACAAACGAGTTGAAAGGAACCTTAGCAATACTTGTTCAAGAGACCTACTACTCGCTTTGATCGATCACACTAACACTATTGTAAGAGTTCGCTTACAACACTTAAAGACAATCTGCATTCCAATCACATGTTGTTACTATTACCATACTCGCAAGTCATTAAACCAAGTGTATAGTAACTTACTGAGAGTGTAAACTTAGAATACGGGACAAAAATGATCGGCTACCCCCAAAAGCACACACTTATACTGAAGCTTAAGATGTAATAATCGCGCCCTGCGAGCCTAAACAGAGATGGCGACAAAGGTAGAGTGTTTAGCTATAAGCCAAGGATTCGACGGCCAGAAGGAAACACCACAACAACAAGGGAAAAATATCCCAAAAACTAAAAGATGAGAGGCAAAGAGGAGAAGAAGTGTACGACACAAGTATTAAAATGTAAGAAGAGGGAGATGTCGATACCCGAAAGAGTAAAGAAGAGAGGAGGAGACCAAGAGCACTTGCCAAAACCGAAAACAAAAGAAAATAGAGAGGGGTGATGAGGTATTTGGCCAAGGTAACAAGGTGGAAGGGTAAAAGAATTGAGAGGGAGAAGGGGAGAGAATCGACCAAAGCAAAAGATGTAAAAGAGGAAAAAATTGTGAAAATGTAAACCCGAATAAATAGTGCCCTAAATTCTCCAAGCATAATTCGGCTCCCAAAGAAGATAAAATGACCCCAAAATGCTCACTTCAGCCAAAAAGGAGAATAAACCCACCAAAGCAGAATTCTGAGTGGCTTAGCTTACCATTTTGGCACTAACTCTTCCACATTTCGAATTCCACATTTTCCTCCGTTAATTATCTTCTAAAATCTCTCCACCATATTCTCCTCAACCACCAATTTAAATTCCACATTAACCCTGCAGTATTTCGGTCAAACTCTACTACCCTCACAACATAGGCAGTAAAATAAAACCCCCATTGCGCAAACTAGGACTCAGACTTCAGACCTCAGACACTAGCAAGATGCCACTTATCCCATGGGCTAGCAAGCTCTTTTCTGTCATGTTTTCCCCTTCTTTACTTAAAAGCCTACTGCCTAGAGACAATTCTTATTCCTTAAAAATCAAAACTTTTTGTACTTGTTCAGGCATGAACCTTAGACTTCTCTGACATTTCCCAGAACACTTAACCACTGAAGCAGATACATAATTGTGTCACATTCTTACACAACTAAATATTTATAAGTAGCTTCCTATCTGGGAATTTGTAAAAGTTTGTTAACAATTTGATAAATATAAAAAATAAAATTGAGAAGTGATGAAAAATTAAGTATATGAAACTAAATGCAATGATCCCTAATGCAATTTATCCTAAGTATACAAACTATATGAATGAGATATATTTTAGTAGAATTAACACAATAAGCAACAATTATAACATAAATAAACTAGGACAATTACTTTAATTAAACACAAATTATTATCAACATGCTTATCAATATTCGAAAAACATTCCATAGCAACTCGATCTTTCATGAGTTTGGAAACCATGTTAGGTCCTTTCAGAATCCTTTACTTAGTATATACACATTTTACTGATCCTTATTTACTAAGGGTTTCTTAGTATTCATGTGAGGTAACAGGGACGTGTTAGGTTTGAAACAGCTTAATCACACAAATCTAAAAACTATACAGATAACAGAGCCTGGTTAGGGATGTTATGCAACCTGTAATTTAATCAGGTTAGGATCTAAATTGAGCATGCACATTTCAATTATGCATCTATTAGCCGTCGTCTGGTTAGGATCGCTCAGCTAATTAAGGTGCATTTCAATCACGTATGAACGAAATAAAGACTTGATTTTAATTGAAAACATGATCGATTGAGGCACAAATATTATAAGCATGAATCAAATAATTATTATTAAATCAAAGTAATCACCCTAGCTTAAATAAAATTAAGCTATCATTGTTGTAAACAAGAACAAATAACACATAGCAAACATTCTTGAATTAAATTAAAGTAAGAAAGATTAAACCCAATTCAGAGTGGCTGTCACCCAAGACTCTAACTGATGAGGGCTCCTTCGTTCCTTCGCTTTGCTCCTTTGCTGATGGCTCTCTGAGGTGGCCGACCAAAGGTTCTTTAAGAGGCTAATTTGCTCAAAATATTTATGCAAAGATGATGATAGGCGTGAGGGCTAAGCTAGTGAAGAGAATTGAGAATGGAGAGAATGATGAACGAGTGAGGGATGAGGGATGATTGAAAAAGTAAGAAAGGGGCTCTTATTTATAGGTGAGGCATGGGAGTTAGTTTTCTAAAAATAGGAGTGTCTGTAATAGCTCAAAATTGGGTCTAGTTGGAATAGAGGTTTCGGGACTGCAAAATCTGAGATATAAATAATTATTTTATGATTATTTTGAGGTCTATGGTATGATTGCATGATTGTGTGAAAATTTCGTGAAGAAATTCTATGCATAAAGTGCTTAATTCGAAGTTAGGGACTAAATTGAATAAGTTGCAAAACTTGCATTCTAGAAGTTTCTAGTATGAAATTGATTTGAAATATTAATTAGGAGGTCTTAAATAACAATTTGACCAATTTCTATGTTATGGACAAAAATTGGACATGGATGGAATTTTTGGAAAGTTTATTAGTAAGGGTATTTTGGTCATTTAGGGGTAAAATGAATTAAAATACAAAATTAAAAGCCAATTTTGCTCATCTTCTTCACCATGGACGTGTATACCAAGGGAAACTCCATGGATAGGGTTTTCAAGCTTCCCAAGCTCAATTGTAAGTCCGTTCTAACCCCGTTTTTCAAGTTCTTTACGTTTTTGGAGTCCCGGTAACTTGATTTAGCTTATGCTAGCAATAATTCAACCTAGGGTTCATATTTGGAAAAATACCCATAGGTAAAATTTGTGTATTATAGTGTTTTATGATATAATATGAGGTTTTAAATTATGTTAGACAACTTGTGCTACTCGGTTTTAAGTGAAAACGAGCAAAAGGGCTTAATCGGTAAAAAAACCTAATAGTCATAAGTATATGTTAGAGTGAGAATTTGATGTTGCCATAGAAGGGAAAAGTGATCATCATGTCATAAAACATAATAATAAGGGGTGAAGTTTAATTCCCGAGCCTAGGGGCAAAAGTGTAAATATGCAAAAGTTTAGGGGCAAAATTGTAATTTTTCCAAAGTTTGAGTTAAGGACTGTTTTGAATAGTACATTAATTAAATAAGTAAAATATGATGTTTTAGATCCCGGAAAATGAGATTTGAACCTAGAATGAGAGAAAAATCGAAAATTAGGAAAATTGGTAAAATGACTGTTTTAATATCAAGGTAAGTTCATATGTATAATAAGCATTAATTTATGCATGTTTCAATGTAAAATTGATATTTACTATGATCTCCGAGGTGTTGAAAGTATGTAAGTTGGTATGATAATAATACAACAATAATGCTGTAATTTATATTTGAAAGTTAAATTTAGTGAATTAATTGAATTATGTTAAATTAAATGATTATGGTGCCAAGTTTATGAATTGATTTAAAAATATGTCTATGGTACATGAAGTGCATTGAATTATCATACATAAATGTGATTTCTATGATTATGGATATTATGGGAAATTGTAAGTTCATATGATTTTTAATAAGACAATGTGTAATTTAATGTTATTGCGTTAATATTAAATGAGATGTAAGTTTATATGTAAGTAATACATCACTATTACTTGTATTATGATATTTTATAAAAATATTGGAAATATGTTTGTGGATAATTACTTGATTGGTGAAATTGTTGGAAAAGAGAGAGAAATCCCAGTTGAACCTTCGGAAAGATTGGATGATACAGATGGTATGTAGCTAGGTCACATGTATAGTGCTGAGTGCACATCATGTGTACAAGAGAGCTACAAGACATTATGATGTAGCTAGGTCGCATGGGCGATACTATGTGTACACCATGTAGACAAGAGAGCTACGGGATATATGTAGCTAGGTCGCATGCATGGTTCCAAGTGAAGGACACCATGTAGACAAGAGAGCTACGAGATAAACTGGCTAGGTCACATGGGTGGTACTAAGTGTTCACCATGTGTACAAGAGAGCCGAACTATATGATGGGTGGAGCTATGTGCTGAAACCACCAAGTATCGAGGATTGATCCGAAGTGTTCAACGGGAGACTCTCTATGTATTGCTTTGTGAGTTTTGTGATGAATAAGTGCAGGAACTTGGTTATGTGAATGATGTGTTCATTAAGTGACCAGGATGTGGTAAGGTTATAAACAAGTAAGTTATACATGAGGATGATTTTATGGTGACCTTGTGATCATGGGCCTATACTTGTGATGTATGAAATGTGGTGAAAATGATTTGTGATATGTATGTTAAAATGAGGTTAATACAAAGAAAGTGTGAAAGAGTGAATTAGCAATAAAACTGTTTTGGACAGTAGCAGTGACGTGATTTTGAAAAATCACCAAAAATAGTATAAATTTAATAAGAGACTGAATAAGATATCAAATTAAAGCTTAATGAGTCTATTTTCATATGAAAGAAACATACAAAGCAAAGAAGTTCTATATTTTTAGATATTTATGATTTTTTGAGACTGATTCAGAATGATTACGTGATCCCCTGTTCTGACTTTGGAAAATCACAAAAATTTGGAAAAAAATAATTAGAGGCTAAAAATTATATTTTTAAAATCCATAATGAGTCTATTTTCAAGATAAATCAACAAGAAAATTATCCGAGTTCTGTACTGTGAGATAATTATTTTTTAGTGAAGAGAGGTCAGAACTATCAGAAAGTGAAATAGGGGAAATTTTAATGAATAAACTGTACTAATTGGCTAAACCAAAAATTATGAAAATTTTATGGTGGAAAGATATGTGAGTCTAGTTTCAGGGGAAATTTATGGATCTTAATTTGGAGCTTTGTAGCTTGAATTATAAATAATTAAGTGACTATGACTCGTGTGGACAGTTTGATGTGAACATTTATTAGTAAATTGTGAAATCGTACTTACAAGAATGCTATATACATTAAGGATGTGGAATGGAGAGGAGGAGGAGGAAAATAAATATATGTGGAATACATGGAAACTATGGTATATGAAATATTGATATAATGAAACAAATGATATGTGTTTATAAGAAAACAAAAAGAGAATGTTATGTATCATGACATGTATATATATATATATGACTAGTCTCAATGTAATGCTTGTTGGGTATGGAATTGAATTGAAATGTTTCAGGCAAACATGTTATTCTGCGCATCTGAATCGTGGTATTTTATAAAGATATGATCTAGCTTTAAATATGAATGCTTGATGATTAAGCTGAAGATATTTGGTAAGATGATAATCTCGGTATAATGTATAAGTGGTACTATAATAAACAAGGTAAAATGAGTATGAGAGACACATGTATGATGACATACAAATGCTATGTTTGTGGTTTAATTGAGGATGTTTAATCATTAAATGAATATCATGTTATATGCTTTTGATTTTGTATAAGTGTGTAAGAGATCAAGGTTGACCAAAGCTTGGAAAATAGCCTAGGTATATTCCACACAAGCAGAGACACGACCATGTGTCTCAGCCGTGTATGGAACACGACTTTGGGACACGGGCGTGTGGAGCCTTAAAGCATGAAATTTCCAAGATTTTTGTAAGTTCTCGGTTTAGTCCCAAATCCTTTCTAAAGTATGTTTTGGGCTCTGTAGACTCAAATAAGGGACTATGTGTAAGAGAATGAATGCTTTGAAATATGAATAAAATTTTATGGCTCATATTTTAGTTTAATGTTTGTATGTTTCTCTAGTAATGCCTCGTACCTTAGCACGGCCTCGGATACGGGTAAGGGGTGTTACAGTGTCCATCTTTCAAAACTCCTTCCAAGGGTGGCCGGCCATGAATTGAGGGAATGTGGCTGATTTTGCTTGCTTCTTGGTCAATTTGAGTGCCACAACAACTCAGGACTAAGACTCGGTCACCAGCAAATCTTCAGGCAAATCTCTGTTTTCTTCAACTCTTCAAGGACCTTGTGTAATTAAACCAGAAGATGGTTTATGAACCTCCATATTCAGCCAAATTTAGGGTTGACTTGGCCCTCCATTTGGACGGTTTTGTAATCAAATTAAAGCTCTAAAACCTGTCCAAAATAAATCAATAAGTTAGAGGACCGATTAAAATTTACCAACTTAATTCAATTAATTAAAACCCAAATTATAAATGAAATATTTTAAAATGAATTATTAAATATAATTTTATATTTTATTATTTAATTTAATCATGCATATCCCACTTTATGTCATAAAAATATAATATGCTCAATTTAATATAAAATAAGCCATTTTATGCATGAAAACTATATAATAAAGCATAAAATCATATTTTAATAATTTCTATGTCCTTTTTTCATATTTTCACATATTTCATTAATTTATTAAACAATGACTTGGTTTTAACAACAAATTTAAGTAAAAAGTTGATAATTTATATAAGAAAAATCCTATATATTTTTCAGTTTACACACCCCCAATCTTAAATCATTGCTCATCCCGAGTAATGATTATGCACAACACAAGGTTTCGCTAAAGCAAAATTGCTAAAAAAGTAAGCAGTATCAATCATTGCCTCATAATCATGTATTAATAAATTCATGCTCATCGATCTTCTTCATAACAAGTAATTCATTTGCAACCATTTTGAAAATTTTATACTAAGTTTCAAGGTATGCCAACATGAATCATAGTATGTATATATGTCACAGCCATAGATAATATTCTTTCATTCAACATAATTTCTCATCAATCAAGCAAAACAATCATAAGGCTTATTTATAATCTTCATATATTAAACTTAGGACTTCCTCTCCGCTAATGTAGGTGACATAATCATCAAACCAATAGGTCTTTTATAAGGTTGTAATGGGGCTCGATCAAAGGTAGGGATTTTAAGAGATGGGATATTCCAGTTTCAAGATCTTAACCTTTAACTTTGTCTTGGTTTTCTCATAATACAACCTTTTTCTTTAGGCGAACCTTTGGAACACCCCCAAACTTATTTTGAACTTAAGCTCATACACTTTTTTTGTTTTTTGAAGACTAAGCAAACTTTTCTTCGCCCTCTCTTTTTTTATAAGCATGAACACATACATATTTATGAAAATTTCCTCAAATGTTGATTACCAAGACAACTTAAGTTAAGATAGGTGCACTAAATTAGTATAACTTACAAAGATGGTAATGCGGCTTATAATGTAGGTTCATTGCAATAAACATACCTTTAAGCTTAAAATTATAGTTTCAAGGGTCTAATATCATAAGATGGGCTTGAAAAGGCTTAAACGATTCAAAGAAAATGGTGCCTATATCATTTTAGATTATTATGTCTCCTAGGATTTCACCTCAAGAAAGTTACTAAGTAAATTCTAAAGATATAAACCTTCATGCATGTCTAATCTCAAAAGAAATTAAGTTTTCATGGCAAACATTACCGAAGACTAAGATCATACAATCATTTCATTCGTCATGATAACATACAGTCATTTAGATAAAATCATCATTCATGCTTGCATACAAGCTATCTCATTAACAAAGAATTTCTCTAAACATCTATTTATTATATCATACTCATGAAAGAAATAATTGAAAAATACTTGAAAATTTGAGCAGCAATTATTTGCCTGACCCCCTTCTCATTGCAAGAACAAAGTAATGAATGAAAACTGAACACTAGGTAGGGTTAAAAAGAAAGATAGGTGAGTCATTAAGACTACTTAAATACCAAGTCTTTCCTCATAATCAAATCATAGACATATTCATTCCCATTACCACATCACTTAGTCTTTTTCTTTCTAAAGGAAGCATTTATTCATGCTTTCTATGTTTTATTTTTTAGAAATTAAATCCTAGTTACTAAAGAAACAAATTTTTAAAGACCTAAAATAAATAAATAAAAAGACAAGAACCCCCCCTTTTATTCTTTTGATTTATTCCCCTTGTCTTCTTTAGCTCCTTCTCCACTTGTATAATCAGTATCGTCCATCCATGTCTCAAAGATAGCATCTAAGAACTTTGGAACAAAAGTGTTAGAGATATTCTTAAAAGTATTTTGAATCGAATCATCTCTAATTTTTGCATATTTCCAGTTTGTTGTTGATTGTGCATGAACTTGCACATACCCATCAACATTGACAACTCTTATTTCCTTGAAGCACTTGCAGAAGTCGGCAAGGAAGTTGTATATTCAGGTTCAACACTTAGCTTGACTGGTTCTTCGTTTGGCTCAACCCTTGGCTCAGGGTCTTCAACTGGTTCCTTATCAGATTCTTCTTCTTCAATGTTTGAAACTGATTCAGTTTCAGTTTCGTTTGTTGACTCCTCAGTACCTGGCTTAGTTGGTTCTTCTTGTTCACCTTAATTCAACTCAAGCACCTTCTCTATTAACCTTTCTAGATCATGACTTGTAATGCAGCCTTGGACATATTCCCCCTTCAAATTCGCTTGTGTTTTAACACAAGCCCTTAAGCAAAGTGAATCAATTAATGACGGGAAATAAGCACTTTCTACCTTCTTTTTAGCACAATCATAAATCTCCTTGAGAATAATTTTCCCAACATTAACGGACTTTTCTGTCAAGATTGCATATTACAAGATCATTCGTTCCATCGAGATGGTGGCACTGTGTGAGATAGGCATAAAACTGTAGCGAGCAAAATAAAACCATACCTTCGCTATTGGTTTTAGGTATTCCCTTCGGCAAGAATGGCTCTCATACTTCCTTATAATCCATTGGGATCTCGAATTTGTTACAACATCAAGCACTTGTTGAAGAAAATCCCAATTGATGTTGTTCATCAAAGGGTAGTACTTATCTTCTTCAACATTAGGTAAGTTAAACAAATCATTCATGAACTTAGAGGTAAGAGATACATTTTTCTTTCAAACGATGACCTTAGTGGCATCTTGTGTGGTCAAACTTGTATAGAACTCTTGAACGAGCATCAAAAAATCGTTCCCACTTGAGAGCATTGATTGTCTTTCT
Source organism: Gossypium hirsutum (assembly GCF_007990345.1). Lineage (NCBI taxonomy): Eukaryota > Viridiplantae > Streptophyta > Magnoliopsida > Malvales > Malvaceae > Gossypium > Gossypium hirsutum. The sequence continues at coordinate 31,299,478 of NC_053424.1, forward strand.
AATTGGCACAGGGACAACCATCAAGTCATTACTCTTCAAGTTAAAACCTTTTTCTGGCATCATAGGTTGATGCTTGAAAATTGACTGAAATCTCTCTTTCACTTCTTTATCGATCACAATTGGGTTTTCTGGAGTAGTCTTTGATGATCTAGTTCTTTTGCAAGACATGGTCTTTTCCCAAAAATTCTACAAAGTTTTACTTACAGGGGAAGAAGAGAAGAAGAGAAATCGGCAAGTGGGTAGGACTTGCTCAGCAAACCTTGCAACAGTAAAAAGGTTGCAACAGCAGAGGCAACGTGCGGCAGCAACGATGGTGTTCGATAGAGATAACAGCTACGTTCGACAATGACGTTGATGCCCCAGTGATTTCTTTACAGCGGCAATAGGAGATTTTGGCAAAGGGGAAAAGAACTAGAGTTTCATTCGGGATTTGAAGTTGATGGCATAAGAGAAAAGTTTAGGATTTTTTTGGGGTTTAAGCAAATTACTTTAAGGGATATGAAAAATAGTAAAATGAAGAGGGGTTTATATATGGAAAATTTAGGGCAACATTTAGCAAAAACTTAGCTACATTAGGTTTACTTGGGTGGCAAGCAATGGAAGTGGCGGCAATAGGTGTGGAATTTTTCCTCTTTTTTCTGTTTTGTGCCTTAAATTCAGACTGTATCTTACTAAGGAAACTGATTAGTACTTGGGCCAAATTCGACCCCCTTTATTAACATATAAATTTAAATTTAAACAAAACAAATGAAACTCAAAGAAATTTTAAATCTTAATTAGAAAATTTCTTCTCAATAAATTACATTAAGTTAATTCCCAGGAAAGGTTGGAGGGGTCACAGTAGTCTCGCTTAAGTTCCAATCTCCTTAGACAGAATTAATTAAATGTACTAAATTAAGAAAATAAATCCTAATTATTTATTTATTTACAAAACAAGTTTGTGAAAAATAAAGGGTCTGTTAATTTGAACGAGGATTCAACTTGCTCAACTTCACCATCCCAATAATGTTTGAGATGTTGACCATTAACTTTAAACTTACCTCCGTGATTGTCGTCTAATTCAACATCTCCATAAGGATAAACTCGATAGATGGTATAAGATCCTTTCCATTGGGATTTCAGCTTCCCAGGAAATAACTTCAGCCTTGAATTGAACAAGAAAACCTTCTCACCTTCTTTAAACTCGTGAGGTCATATATGACTATCATGCCATCTTTTTTATCTTTCTTTACACATTTTGGCATTCTCATAGGAAAACAACCTCAACTCTTCCAACTTATCCAGTTGTAACATCCTTCTCTCACTGGCTTGCTTAAGATCAAAGTTCAATTTCTTCAAAGCCCAGTGAACTCTATTCTCCAACTCTAATGGCAAATGACATGCCTTCCCAAAAACCAACCGATAAGGAGTCAAAACCAACCGATAAGGAGTCATTCCTTATGGTGTCTTAAGTGTTGTTTGATAGGCCTATAATGCATCATCGAGCCTTCAAGACCAATCTTTTCTGCTAGGGCATACTACCTTTTCAAGGATACCTTTGATCTCACGGTTCACTCTTTCAACTTGCCTATTAAACTGAGGGTGATAAGCAGTAGCAATCATTCACATCATATTTTTCAAGCAACAACTTAAGCCATTTGTTCAAAAAGTGAGAATCTTCATCACTAATAATAGCTCTTGGTGGCCCAAATCGTGCAAACACATGCTTATGTAGGAATGGCATGACTACCTTAGCATCATCTGTAGGGTATGCTTCAGCTTCAACCCACTTGGACACATAATCCACAGCAACTAAGATGTATTTGTTCCCATATGAAGAAGGATATGGTCCTAAGAAGTTATTGCCCTATACGTCGAATAATTCACTCTCCAAAATGTTTGTTAAGGGCATCTCATCCCTCTGTGATATGTTTCTGCTCCTTTAGCATCTATCACAGTTCTTCACATAAGCATAAGCATCTTTAAATAGTATAGGATAAAAGAAACCTGCTTGCAAAATCTTTGTTGCGGTACATGCACCACCAAAGTCTCCCCCACTTGGAGATGAATGGCAATGATGTAAGATCTCAACAATCTCACTTGCATCTACACACTTCTGGATTATATTATCTACATACTGTTTAAACAAGAATTGGTCCTCCTAGAAATAATACTGACTATCATGAAGGAATTTCTTCCTTTATTGGTATATTAATTCTCGAGGAATTATTACACATGCAAGATAATTAGCAAAATTAGCAAACCAAGGTGTTTCATGAATTCGACTCACCTCAAATAAGTACTCATCTAGGAAATTCTCATTGATATGCACATGTGATTGAGTTACCTCATCTTGCTCCAACCTAACAGATGATCAGCTACTTGATTTTAAACACTTTTTCTGTCTTGGATCTCAAGGTCAAATTCTTGAAGTAAAAGTATCCAATGAATAAGCCTCAGTTTTACATCTTTCTTTGTGTGCAAGTATTTAATGGCCACATGGTTAGTAAATACTGTAACTTTGGTTCCTATAAGATATGAGCGAAATTTGTCAAAAGCAAAAACTATAGCAAATAGTTCCTTTTCAGTTATCGTATAATTGAGTTGGGCTCCCGTCAAGGCTATACTTGTATAGTAAATGGGGTGGAACACTTTATTCCTTATTTGACCTATCATAGCTCCAATAACATAATCAATTGCATCGCACATCAACTTAAAAGATGTGGTCCAATCGGCTGTAATGATTATTGGGGCTGAGATTAACCATTTTTTAGCTCTTCAAAAGCTTCTAAACATGCTTTGTTGAAATCAAACACTGTATCTTTCTCTAACAATGAACACATTGGTTTAGAAATCTTTCAAAAATCTTTGATAAACTTTCGGTAAAAATCGGCATGGCCTAAGAAACTTCTGACTCCTTTCACATTTATTGGGGCCGGTAATCTTTCAATTACGTCCACCTTTGCTTTGTCAACTTCAATTCCTTTCTTTGAAATTCTATGCCCTAAGACAGTCCCTTCCTTAACCATAAAATGGCATTTCTCCCAGTTAAAGACTAGATTCATCTCTTTGCATCTGTTCTGTACCTTAGCTAATTTACTCAAACAAATATCATAAGTGTTACCAAAAGTAGAAAAATCATCCATAAAAACGTCAACAAAATTTTCAACCATATCAGTCAATATTGCCATAATGCATTGTTGGAATGTTGCAGGTGCATTGCATAAACCAAAAGGCATTCACCTAAAAGCAAACGTACTGTACAGACAAGTAAAGGTTGTTTTATGTTAGTCTTCCGGAACGAAAACTATTTGGTTATATCCTGAATAACAATTTAAAAATAATAGAATTCATTACCTTCCAATCGATCTAACATCTGATCCATAAAAGGCAACGGAAAATGGTCCTTCTGAGTGGCTTTATTCAACTTTTTGTAGTCAACACAAATTCTCCAACCAGTAACAGTTCTTGTTGAGATCAATTCGTTACGCCCATTCTCAACAATCGTAACTCCACCTTTTTTCGGCACACACTGTACCAGACTTACCCATGAACTATCTGAAATAGGATAGATGATTCCTACATCTAGCCATTTGATCAATTCCTTTCTCACAACTTCCTTCATAATAGGATTAAACCTCCTTTTCCCATCAATTCGAGCTTTTTCACCTTCCTTTAGAATAATTTTGTGCATGCAAAATGAAGGGCTTATACCTCGAATATCAACTATAGTCCAACCAATTGCTCTCTTAAATTTCTTTAGAACAAACATTAATTACTTCTCTTGATCTTTTTTCAGTTTGGCTGAAATAATCATAGGCTAAGTAGAACAATTTGGGTTCTTCTATTGACAATTTGGGTTGCACAAATTCTTTGAATTTCAACTCCAACAATTCAAACCATGTAGATTGAATAAAATTCCTCGAGTTGGCTTCCATCACAGCCATGTTTTTTTCACCTTCTTCATCCTTCAAAGGGTCAAACCCTAAGGCTTTCTCCAATGGATCTTCTTTAAGATGGCTTTCCATAGAAATCAAGGTTTCTATTTCTTCCACAACTGAGCACTCTTTAGTCGGATCAGGAAATTTTATCGCTTTAAGAATGTTAAAAGTTACCTAATCGTCTTGAACTCGTATGGTAAGTTTTCCTTTCTGCACATGAATTAACGTTCTTCCTGTGGCTAGGAAAGGTCTCCCAAGGATAATTGGCACTTCCTTATTTGCTTCAAAATCTAGAATAATGAAATCAGTAGGAAAAATAAATTTATCGACTCTTACCAAAACAATCTTGATCTTTTTTTCGGGGTATACTAAAGATTGATCCGCTAGCTGGAGCGTCACAGTTGTAGGTCTTACTTATCCTATCCCTAGCATCTTGAAAATAGACTTAGGCATCAAGTTGATACTTGCTCTTAAGTTACACAAAGCTTTACCACAATAAGATTCTCCAATGTTATAGGGTATCGTAAAGCTTCCTAGATCTTTCAATTTCAATTGCAGCTTGTTCTGCAGGAACACATTGCACTCCTTTGTCAGAGCGACAGTCTCATACTCACTCAGTTGTTTCTTCTTGGATAGTACATCCTTCATAAACTTCACATAATTCGACATTTGTTTTAAAGCCTCCACCAATGGAATATTGATGTGTAATTGCTTTAGAACATCCAAAAACTTCTTGAATTGCATCTCATGTTTCTGATTGTGTTGCTACAATCTTTATGGATATGGAGGTGATAGAACTTTCAGTTGAATCAGACAACTCTTCTGAGTAGGTAAATCTGCATTGAAAGAAGATGTTAAAGTATCTGAATTCACTAAGCTAGGATTTACCTTGTCAATCTTTGCAGATTCTGACTCTTTTGGTGTAGGGACTTCAATAGCTGGTTGAATTTCCCCCTTTTTAATAGGCTCATCCTCAACATTAATCAATCAGGGTTTTAGAATTTTATCAATTCGTAATGCTACTGCCTTGATATGTTCTTTACCCAAATTTCTTGGATTCTCATTATCGCTTGGTAGGGTTCCTTGTGGTCTATTACAAAGCTTCGTAGCTAACTAACCAATTTGGTATTCCAAATTTTTCAGTTTAATGCTTACTCTAGATTAAAGTGTCATTCTTCACCATGTATGCTTTCAATAAGTTCTCCAAACTATTTGATGATTCAGCTTAAGGTGATTTTGGAGCTTGCTGATTAAACCCCTGAGATTCGTTGGGTCTATGCTACATAAAGTTGTTGTTTAGTCCATTTCCTTGGTTGCTCCAAGAAAAGTTGGGGTGATTACGCCATGAAGGATTATAGAAGTTAGACTGGGGTCCTTGTCCACTCCTATTTTGATGTTGGTTCCCCACATAGTATACTGACTTGGGATTCAATGGGAAATTCTCGAAAGAATGACCTTCCCCACAGTACACATAGGAAACTACTTCAAACGAACTTGGTGACTGAGCTGCAAAATTATTAGCACCATTAGTGGTAAACTACTTTAACATAGAAAAAAATAGATGATACCTGAGCTGATAACGAAGAGAGAGCATCAACTTCATGAACTCCGGCTACACGTCTTCCTAAAGCTGTTTGATTTGTTGGCCATTGATAGTTGTTGCTCGCAATCCACTCGATGATCTTATAAGCCTCATTATAGGACTTAGACAAAATTGCACCATTCGTAGAAGCATCTACCATCAATATTGTATGTGCGTTGAGACCATTATAGAATGTCTCCAACTGGATACAATGAGGAATCCCATGATAAGGATTCTTACGAAGTAACTCCATGAACCGCTCCTAAGCCTCATACAAAGGCTCGTCATCCAATTGTTGGAAAGTTGTGATCTCATTCCTCAACTTAACTTTTTTGCTAGGCAGGAAATACTTAACCAAAAATCTCTCGGCTAATTCTTGCCATGTAGATATAGAACTTGGTGGCAATGAATTGAGCCATGCTCGTGCTCGATCTTACAACGTCTACGGAAATAACTTCAACCTCAGTTCGTCTTTAGTCACACCGGCTATCTTGAATGAGTCACTCACCTCCATAAACAATCGAAGGTGGAGATGTGGATCTTTGAAGGGGCATACCACTAAATTGGCCCACCGTATGTAGAATTTTAAACAGCACTGGTTTGATCCTTATTTACTAACGGTTTAATTAAACTCAAATTATTATCAACATTCTTATCAATATTCAGAAAAACATTCCATGGCAACTCGATCTTTCATGAGTTTGGAAACCAAGTTAGGTCCTTTTGGAATCTTTTACTTAGTAAATACACATTTTATTGATCCTTATTTACTAATGGTTTCTTAGTATTCATGCAAGGTAACAGGGACGTGTTAGGTTTGAAACAGTTTAATCACACAAATCTAAAAACTATGCAGATAACATAGCCTGGTTAGGGATGTTAAGCAACCTGCAATTTAATCGGGCTAGGATATAAATTAAGCATGAACATTTCAATTATGCGTCCATTAGCCATCGTCTGGTTAGGATCACTCAGCTGATTCAGGTGCATTTCAATCACGTATGAATGAAATACAGACTTGATTTTAATTGAAAACATGATCGATTGAGGTACAAATATTATAAGTATGAATCAAATAATTATTATTAAATCAAAGTAATCATCCTAGCTTAAATAAAATTAAGCTATCATTGTTGTAAACAAGAACAAAGAACACATAGCAAACATTCTTGAATTAAATTAAAGTAAGAAAGATTAAACCTAATTTAGAGTGGCTGTCACCCAAGACTTTAACTGATGAGGGCTCTTTCGTTCCTTCGCTTTGCTCCTTTGCTGATGGCTCTCCGAGGAGGCCGACCAAGGGTTCTTTAAGAGGATAATTTACTCAAAATCTTTATGTAAAGATGATGATAGGCATGAAGACTAAGAAAGATAAGAGAATTGAGAGAGGAGAGAATGATAAATGAGTGAGGGATGATTGAAAAAGTGAGAAAGGGGCTTTTATTTATAAGTGAGGCATGGGAGCTACTTTGCTAAAAATAGGAGTGTCCATCTTTTAAAACTCCTTCCAAGGGTGGCCGGCCATGAATTGAGAAAATGTGGCTGATTTTTCTTGATTCTTGGTCAATTTGAATTCCTCAACAACTCAGGACTAAGACTCGGTCACTAGCAAATCCTCGGCCAAATCTTTGATTTCTTCAACTCTTCAAGGACCTTGTGTAATTATACCAAAAGATGGTTTATGAGCCTCCATATTTAGCCAAATTTTGCGTTGACTTGGGCCTCCACTTGGACAATTTTGTAATCAAATTAAAGCTCTCAGACGTGTCCAAAAATAAATCAATAAGTTAGAGGACCAAAGAATTAAAATTTACCAACTTAATTAAATTAATTAATACCGAAATTATTAATGAAATATTTTAAAATGAATTATTAAATATAATTTTATATTTTATTATTTAATTTAATCATGCATGACCCACTTTATGTCATAAAAATATAATATGCTCAATTTAATATTAAATAAGCCATTTTATGCATGAAAACTAAATAATAAAGCATAAAATCACATTTTAATAATTTCTATGTCCCGTTTTCATATTTTCACATATTTCATTAATTTGTTAATCAATTACTTGATTTTAACGACAAATTTAAGTAAAAAGGTGACAATTTACATAGGAAAAATCCTATATATTTTTCAGTTTATAGTAACTCTGACTTGTCCGAAACGAGCGAGCTATCAAACCTCTATAAAACATGGAAAAAGAAATAGAGTAAGCTTTATAGCTTAGTAAGCCCGTATAATTTAGAATTAAACTTACCATAAATACCAAAATCAAGGAAAATAATCAAAGTGTATTAATTCAATTACACAATGCCTAAACACAAGCATTCATCACAAGTTATTCATTTAAATACATATCTCAATACATTGCATCATACCAAATTCATATATCATGTACAACATTGGTAACTGATCGCGTGATTTCGTGATAGATTTTAAATATTTATAATTAGTTGTTCTTGAAATTGACTATTATCGTGATGTAGGCAAGTGTACCTATCGAACAGTAGTATAGTTTTAGCAAGACCGGATTGTCGAACCCAAAGGAACTAAAAGTACTAGTAATGACTGTCTTTTAATTATCTAGCCTAAGAATAAAGAGGTTTTTGTTTTAACTAACTAATTATCTAAAATAACAACTCACAGAGAATAGAATTGAGAAATTGCTTTTGGGAAATTGAATGAAGGCAATACCTAAGGAAAAATCCACCTAGACTGTACTTGTTATTCTGGCTCCGAATCGGACGATTTATTCATTTAACTTGTTCCGTATAGATCCCTAAGTTATGTTATTATCCCTATTCAAGACTAATAACGTCTAGTCCCTAGATTGAATAACCAAGACTTTTCTCTAATTAACACTCTAGGGTTGCATTAACTCGATCTATGGATCCCCTTATTAGGTTTCACCCTAATCCGGCAAAAACTTGTCACCCTATGTCTAGGCGCACAATCAACACCGCTTAATTATGACAAATGTACTCTTAAACAGGGTCTATTCCTCCTCTGAATAAGAGCTTATCTTGAATCAGTATCCTGGGATATCGAAACAAGAATTAAGAACGCATAATTAAGAACAAGTTAAATATTTATCATATGATTCAGAAAATAATGACAAGATTCATCTTATGTTTCATTCCCCTTAGGTATTTAGGGGTTTTAGTTCATAAATAAATAAGAAAACATCTCATAATAATAAAGAATACAAAATATAAAGAAAACCCAAAACTCCTGAAGGGAAATTGAGGAGAGATCTTTAATCTTGATGATGAATCCGGCTTCTAAGATGGATTAATCGGCTTTCTTGGGGTAATTCCTTGGCCCTATTCTGTGTGTCCCTTTTCTTCCTCCTCTAGGGTGTATTTATATGCTTTGGAATGCCTAAGAGCCCTCAAAATTAGCCTTTTCCGAATTGGACTCAACTTGGGCTTGGCAGGGACACGCCCGTGTGACACGCCCGTGTGCGATTACTTCAGGCCGTGCTCGAGCCTACCAAATTGACACGGCCATGTGGTCAGCCTGTGTGAGGAGGTCCAGTCAGTGTTGATTTGGTACTTTGGCCCATTTTCTTCGTTTTTGGCCCGTTTCTCGTTCCTTTCGCTTTCCTATGCTCTCCTAGTATAAAACATGAAATTACAACATTAGGAGCATCGAATTCACCAATTTTAATGAGAAATCATCCATAAAATGCGTTAAACATGGGGTAAAAATATGTATAAATTACGGGTTATCAAATACCCCCACACTTAAGCATTTGCTTGTCCCCAAGCAAAATTTTCAACTCATAATAAAAATAAATTTTTCTTAACTTATAATTTCTATCGATAATATCTCAAATTAATCCATAGGTAATCATACATTTATAATTCAACTAAAAGAACATAAAAGTTTCAAACATTCGAAGTTGAGCATTTTATTCCGAAAACATAGGTGTCTCCCCTCATCTAAGTAATTATCTTCGATTCAGAATATCAAAGTTTCATATCATCACTAAAGAATCACTCAAATCACTCGAGGTGTTTAAGGGCAATAAATGAAGCACTCAATATTCTATAATGAAAGGTCATTACCATAGGCTTGCATGAGAATCAAATCTCCACCACTATAATTTAAGATGATACATCAATCAAAAAGTCTTTAGAGGGTTGTAATGAGGCTTGGTTAGGGGGTGTGGTCACAAGTTGAAAGAAAGGGTTAGAATCAAGATTGAATTGGAAAATTTCCTAACCAGAAAAAGAGTTAATCATTACTTGCGTACAATAGAGCTTTTTTTTCAGAATATAGAATTACTAATGTGAATACGTAATTTTTTTTAAGAACAAGTTAAATAGAATAGACTAACTATTAAGAGCAAGACATAGCTAAGCAATTTGTTCAACTGAAATCTCAACAAAAATAAGGATTAATTTAGGGGATTTCAACAATAATGGGTTAAGGGTTAATATTAAGGGTAATACAAGAAATGGCTTGTTAGGTTCAAGGAGGTTTACTAGGGGTTAATCATGGAGGTAGGCTTTTCATGGCATAAGCAGGTTAATCCTAAGTGCCTTAATCATTTTCACTTATCAAATCAATTGGTGTGGTCTCGACATGCATAATCAAGCAAGCTCTAGAAAAACAGTTCAATACTGACGCACTTAAAGCAATAAGAAAAGTGAGCATGAAAGAATCAATAGATGCTTAAAAGGCTCAAAAATCTCACAAAAATTATGGCTTTTTAATGTTTAAAACTTGTGAATTCCAACTCAAAGTAATACCTAAACTTTGGGGAAACAACCTAAGATTTTAAATTATTAAAAATCAACTTATCATGCTTGATTCTCTAATGTCTTGAAGTTTAAACAATCAATGCATAAATGTCTATGTTTTAATTCAAGATATATCAATAAAAATCATAAATCAATCAAAATTTATCCTAAATATAATATGAGAGCTTTTCAAGAGAACAAGGTAGTCATTTAGGGATTTTTCTGATAATGAAATAAATATACCCCCATACTTAATACGTACATTGCCCTCAATGTACAAAAATAGCTATTAGAGTATAAAAATAAGTTAGGGGGAGAAGTGAAACTTCCTGTATTAAGAATGGATGATATTCTTGGATTGGCAAGATTGAGTATTGGAAATAAATCTGGATGTCAAGCATGATTCTGAATGATAAAAAGAGTGTGAAGGGAATAATCTTGATAGTAGTCACAAAGATAAGCCGTGTTTAAAAGTAAAACAAATGAATCTTAAAAACTTAATAAAAGAAAAATAAAATAAAAGAATTATTCTAATTTCTCAAATGGCACGGCCAGTGCACACGCCCGTGTGGGTCGTGGCTCGACCGTGTTCGTCGCGAATTAAGGTGTCGTCATACGGCCTTCAGGCACGCCCGTGTGTATAGGCCGTGTGGTTATATGATCATGTCGCACGACCGTGTGTGATGTGATTCACTTCTCCCATGGTCGTGTAGCTCTGTACACGCCCGTGTTATTTTGATAGTGTTGTCCACGGGTGTTAGACACGAGCGTGTCGCACGCCCGTGTTCATTTGGCGAATTCGACCACGCCCATGTCGCACGGCCGTGGTGTTTTATCATAGCCCGTGTTTGGGGAAATCCTTTTACCCTTTCTTCGCATGGCCGTATCGCACGACTGTGTTTCCATCCGTGTTGGTCACATGACCTTAAGCACGGCCGTGTGAGCAGCTGTGTGGAGTTGGGAACCTGTGCTTCAAATACTCTGTTAGTGACCTAAATGTTTAAAACTTGAAATTTAAATAGTTAAAAATCGTTAGTACTCGGGTTGCCTCCTGAGAAGCATTTGTTTATAGTCTAAGCTTGATTGTTACCTTTTGGTCTATTCAGGGCGGTTTGTGGAGTCATAGCTCCTCTCCATCGTTTTTAAATTCTCACCATTATAAAGTTTGAGACGATGTCCATTTACTTTGAAAGTACCGTATGATGGGTGACTTACCTCTATTGTGCCATATGGAAGAACAGATTGAATTAAGAAAGGTCCTGACCATCGTGATTTAAGTTTCCCAAGAAACAATTTGAGTCTTGAGTTGTATAGTAAGACGAGATCTCCAACTTCCAATTGTTTTCATTGCTTTAAAAGAGTGTCATGGCGCCTCTTTGTTGCTTTCTTGTATAGGCGTGAATTTTCGTACGCATTGGCTCGCCATTCATCAAGCTCGTTCAGTTGCATCAACTTGTTTCTTCCTGCAAGTTCGGGATCAAGGTTTAGAAATTTAATAGCCCAAAAAGCTTTATGCTCTAGTTCGAATGGTAGATGACAACATTTTCCATAAACAAGTTTGTAAGGTGATGTCCCTATGGGGGTCTTAAGAGCAGTTCTGTAAGCCCATAAGGCATCATCTACCTTCATTGCCCAATCTTTTCTATTTGATTCTACTGTTTTTTCAAGGATCCATTTGATTTCTCGGTTCACTACTTCAACTTGTCCATTAGTATAAGAATGGTATGGGGTGGCTGTTTTATGATGAACTCCGTATTTCTTAAGGGTTTTTTCAAATTGGGTATTACAAAAATGAGTGCCCCTGTCACTGATAATTGCTCTAGGTGTTTTGAATCTTGAGAAAAGTTTCTTAAGGAAACGTACTACCACTCTAGCATCATTAGTAGGTAGAGCATGGGCTTCCACTCATTTGGACATGTAATCAACTGCTACTAAGATGTATTTATTCCCAAATGAACTAGGGAATGGGCCCATGAAATTCATACCCAAAACGTCAAATATTTCACATGAAAGCTTATAGTTTTGAGGCATTTCATCACGTTTAGTTATGTTACCTGTCCGTTGGCATTTGTCACATGAAGTAACGTACCTGTTAGCGTCTTTGAATAACGAAGGCCAATAAAAACCTGATTCAAGTATTTTGTGTGCAGTCTTAGTTCCACTATAGTGTCTTCTGATTGGCCCTGAGTGGCAATGTTCCAATATTTTTGATGTTTCTGATCTTGTAACCCATCTTCTAATGACTTGATCTGCACATCTGTGAAACAGAAAGGGGTCGTCCCAAAAGTAGTTTTTCACATCATTAAAGAATCGTTTCTTTTGCTGGTGTGTTAACCCTTTTGGGATAATGTTAGCAGCTAAAAAATTTGTGATGTCTACAAACCAAGGTACCTCAGAGTCAGATATAGAGAAAAATTGTTCTTCAGGGAATGAATCATTTATTTCAACTTCATCTAATTCTCTGGTATTGGAGTTCTCAAGCCTGGACAGATGATCAGCCGCGAAATTTTACGCTCCTTTCTTATCCTGAATTTCCAAGTCGAATTCCTGCAATAGGAGAATCCATCAAATGTGTCGAGGTTTTGCATCATTTTTAGTTAAAAGGTAACGAAGGGCGGAATGGTCAGTGTAAACAACAACTTTAGACAATATAAGGTATGATCAAAATTTATCAAATGCCAAAACCACAGCTAGCAACTCTTTTTCCGTAGTAGTATAATCCTCTTGTGTAGTTGTCAAAGTTTTGCTAGCATAATAGATAGGTTGAAAATGTTTGTCTCTCAACTGTCCCAGAACTGCACCTACTGCAAAGTCACTCGCATCACACATTAATTCAAATGGTAAATTCCAATCAGGTGCAATTACAATTGGAGCATTAATTAATTTATCCTTTAGAGTGTTGAATGCTTCTAAGCATTCCTGATTGTAGTTAAAAGGTATATCCTTTTCTAGCAATTTAGTCAAAGGCTTAGCTAGTTTGGAAAAATCCTTAATAAATCTTCTATAAAAACCAGCATGTCCTAAAAAGCTTCTAATAGCCTTAACCAAACTAGAAGGGGTAATTTTCGATTGTTTCTATTTTAGATTTGTCTACCTCAATCCCTTTACTAGAATTTTTATGCCCTAATAGAATACCTTCTTGTACCATGAAGTGACATTTCTCCCAATTAAGTACAAGGTTTGTTTCCTCACATCTTATTAAAACTAATTTTAAATTTTTAAGGCAGAGATGGAAAGAGTTACCGAACACCAAGAAATCATCCATAAATACTTCCATGATATCTTCCACGAGTTCGTCGAAGATGACCATCATAGAGCGCTGAAAAATGGCAGGAGCATTACATGATCCAAAAGGAATTCCACGATAAGCGAACGTACCATATGGGCATATGGATGTCGTCTTTTCTTGATCTTCAGGAGCTATTGGGATTTGGAAGTAACCGGAGAGTCCGTTTAGAGAGCAGTAATACATGTGCCCAAATAATCTTTCCAACATTTGGTCAATGAATGGCAAGAGGAAGTGATCTCTTCTTGTGGCATCATTCAGTTTCCTGTAGTCAATGCAAACTCTCCATCCTGTGACTCTCCTTGTTAAGATTAATTCATTCTTCTCGTTGGTCACATCTATCATGCCTCCTTTCTTAGGGACAACCTGCACTGGACTTACCCAAGAACTGTCAGAAATAGGATAAATAATTCAAGAATCTAGAAGTTTAATTACCTCGGCTTTTACAACTTCCTTCATGTTGTGGTTCAGTCGCCTTTGAGCTTGCACACACGGTTTGTATTCATCTTCCATCAAAATTTTGTGGGTGCAAAAAGAAGGGCTGATTCCTTTAATTTCAAAAAGTTTCCAAGCTATGGCCTTTTTATGTTCTTTCAATACTTGGATTAATTCCTCTTTCTTCTTGGGTTGCAAGTTAGAAGCAATCATAACTGGTAATATAGAATTATTTCCAAGGAGTGCGTATTCCAAGTGGTTTGGTAATTGTTTAAGTTCCAGTTTAGGAGGCTCTTCAATAGAGGGTTTTTACTTAAGTTCATCATTCATCTTAATTCCCTCATATGCTACTCGTCTTGAAGAATGCTCATTAGGTTCATCATCTGTCTCCTCTTCTTTAGCTAGATATAGTTCTGTCGTGTCCTTCTGTAAAAGTTCCTAAAAAGAGTCTTGAGTAATATGATCAATGGAGTCAATAAAATAACATGAGTCATCCTGTTCCCTAGAAAATTTCATAGCATCATAAATTTTAAAGGTAATCTGCTCGTCACATACTTTAAGTACCAAATTACCGTCACCCACATCGATTATAGCCCTAGCAGTGGCTAAAAGTGGGCGCCCTAAAATTAAAGGCACTTCCATATCTTCATCCATGTCAAGGACAACAAAGTCAATAGGAATTATGAATTTATCTACTTTCACAAGTACGTCTTCTATAATGCCCCTAGGATATTTAACAGATCTATCGGCTTATTGAATACTCATCCTAGTACGTTTAGGTTCCCCAAGACCAAGTTGTTTAAACATTTTATATGTCATCAAATTAATGCTAGCGCCTAAATCAGCTAGGGCTTTCTCAACATTCAGACTACCAATTAAGCAAGGAATAGTAAAACTCCCTGGATCTTTTAGTTTTGTTGGCAGCTTGTTTTGGAGTATGGCTGAGCACTCCTCGTTGAGTTCTATTGTAGATAAGTCCTCGAATTTCTTTTTATTTCTTAGAAGCTCCTTCAAAGATTTTGTGTATGTAGGAATCTACGAGATGGCTTCAACAAAAGGTAAGTTGATATGTAATTGTTTAAAAAGTTCAAGAAACTTACCTAATTGTGCATCAATGCTGTCTTTTTTCAATTTTGCTGGGTATGGAACTTGAGGTTTATATTCCTTCGGCACTAGTTTGTCACTATTTTCTTGTGTTTGCTTCTTTTCATTTTCTGCTAACACTTTCTCACTCCTTAGCGTAACTGCTTTCACATGCTCTTTTGATTTGGTGTTACTAGGTAAACTTCCTAGTGGTCTTTCTGAGATCAGTTTGGAAAGCTGGCCTATCTGAGTTTCGAGCCCTTGGATCGAAGCTTGTCGATTTTTAAGTGCTGTCTCAGTGTTCTGAAAATGGGTTTCTGACACCGATATAAACTTTGAGAGCATCTCTTCAAGGTTCGGCTTCTTTTCCTGTTGATAGGGTGGTTGTCGAAAACCCAGAGGATGTTGTGGTCTTTGATTTCCTTGACCGTCCCACGAGAAATTGGGGTGGTTCCTTCAACCTGCATTGTAAGTGTTACTATATGGATTGTTCTGAGGTCGAGGATTATTACCCATGTAATTTAATTGCTAGTTATCCATGTTGTGGCCATAAGGTTGGTATTCCGAATGGTTTGTTCCACCTCCACTTGCTTCGCACTGCATTATTGGGTGAACCTATGAAGAACTAAGAAAACCATCAATCTTTTTATTTAAAAGTTCTACCTAGTTTGACAGCATAGTAACTGAATCGACATTATAAATGCATGCTGCTTTAGTTGGCTTAGTCCTCATGACTTGCCACTAATAGTTATTCAGTGACATATCCTCTATAAACTCATAGGCATCTTCAGGTGTTTTATTGTTGATGGTTTCGCCAGCAGCTTGTCAACCATTTGTCAAGTCGAAGGATTCAGGCCATTATGGAATGTTTGAACCTGAAGCCAAAGCAGTAACCCATGGTGAGGGCACCTTCTTAGTAAGTCTTTGTATCTCTCCAATGCATCATAAAGTGTTTTTAAGTCCATCTGCACAAACGAAGAGATATCATTACGTAATTTAGCCATTTTAGCCGACGAAAAGTATTTGAGTAAAAATTTTTCGGTTATTTATTCCCAAGTAGTAATTGACCCTCGTGGTAATGAGTTCAACCACTGTTTAGTTTTATTCCTCAATGAAAAGGGAAACAACCGATGACGTATGGCATCATAAGAAACGCCATTGATTTTAAATGTATCGCAAAATTCCAAAAAGTTTGCTAAGTGAGCATTGAGATCTTCATCCTGCAAACTGTCAAACTGAACAAACTGTTGTATCATTTGAATTGTGTTAGGTTTTAGTTCAAAAGTATTTGCAGCTACAGCAGGTCTAACTATGCTAGATTTAGTTCTTGTTAAAGAAGGTTTAGCATAATCATACATAGTGCGTGGAGCAGGATTTTGATTAGCCACAATTGCAGGAGGTAGCTGATTGTCTTGGTTTTCAGCCATCTCTTCAGTCGGGGTTTGAGTATCGTCTTCTTGGTCGTTCTCTGTGTATCTTAAGCTTTGCCTTATTTCTCTTTGGTTTTTGCATACTGTGCGATTGATTTCTTCGTCAAAAAGTAGTGGTCCTGATAGGTTTCTTCTAGTCATAAACTATAAAAACCTACCAAGAGAAAGAACAAGTAAATTAATAAATAATAATAATAAATTAAATTAAATTGCAAGAAAAATAAATGGCTAAAGTAATAAAAATTGAGTGTTCCTAATATTTTAGCTCCCCGGCAACGGCGCCAAAAACTTGATCGCATGATTTCATGATAGTTTTTAAATATTTATAATTACTCGTTCTTGAAACTGACTATTATCGCGATGTAGGCAAGTGTACCTATCGAATAGTAGTATAGTTTTAGCAAGACCAGATTGTCGAACCAAAAGAACTAAAAGTACTAGTAATGACTGTCTTTTAATTATCTAGCCTAAGAATAAAGAGGTTTTGTTTTAACTAACTAATTATCTAAACTAAGAACTCACAGAGAATAGAATTGGGAAATTGTTTTTGGGAAAATCGATTGAATGAAGGCAATACCTAAGGAAAAATCCACCTACACTGTACTTGTTATTCTGGCTCCGAATTGGACGATTTGCTCATTTAACTTGTTCCGTAGAGATCCCTAAGTTATGTTATTATCCCTATTCAAGACTAATAACGTCTAATCCCTAGATTGAATAACCGAGACTTTTCTCTAATTAACACTCTAGGCTTGCATGAACTTGATCTATGGATCCCCTTATTAGGTTTCACCCTAATCCGGCAAAATCTTGTCACCCTATGTCTAGACACGCAATCAACTCCGCTTAATTATGACAAATGTACTCTTAAACAGGGTCTATTCCTCCTCTGAATAAGAGCTTATCTTGAATCAGTATCTTGAGATATCAAAACAAGAATTAAGAACACATAATTAAGAACAAGTTAAATATTTATCATACGATTCAGAAAATAATAACAAGATTCATCTTAGGTTTCATTCTCTTTAGGTATTTAGGGGTTTTATTTCATAACTAAACAAGAAAACATCTCAGAATAATAAAGAATACAAAACATAAAGAAAACCCAAAACTCCTGAAGGGAAATTGAGGAGAGATCTTCAGTCTTGATGATGAATCCGGCTTCTGAGATGGATCAATCGGCTTTCTTGGAGTAATTCCTTGCCCCCTATTCTGTGTGACCCTTTTCTTCCTCCTCTAGGGTGTATTTATAGGCTTTGGAATGCCTAAGAGCCCTCAAAATTAGCCTTTTCTGAATTGGACTCAACTTGCGCTTGGCAGGGACACGCCCGGGTGTGATTACTTCATGCCGTGCTCGAGCCTACCAAATTGACACAGCTATGTGGTCCGCCCATGTAAGGAGGTCCAGGCCATGTTGATTTCGTACGTTGGCCCATTTTCTCTGTTTTTGGCCCGTTTCTAGTTCCTTTCGCTTTCCTGTGCTCTCCTAGGTATAAAACATGAAATTAAAGCATTAGCAGCATCGGATTCACCAATTCTAATGGGAAATCATCCATAAAATGGGTTAAACATGAGGTAAAAATATGTATAAATTACCGTTTATCAGTAACATTTCATTTCCAATCATATAAACAATAATTCATTTGAAAACCGTACCTCATCCGTATAAACATTACTTCATCCATATAAACAGAATTTATGCTTGTTGAACTTATTAGAATCTCGAGGGATACTTGGATGATATACAGTGCATATAAATCAATAATCCATCAATTTCTTATCACTTACTGCTCTTTCGAGCTATGAACAGTAAGCTCCTCCTAAGCTGATGACAGTAAGCTCTATTGAGCTAAAACGGTAAGCTCTAACAAGCTAGAACAGTAAGCTCATACGAGCTGAGAACAGTAACTTCTTACAAGCTGATATATCGGTAAGCTCATACAAGATGCGGTGAGTCCACAACACATGCAGGATCTCAACCAAAACGATAACCCTAGTGACATGTCACTCGTATCTTATGAATTCTTACAGTTCAAACGGGGCTCGGTAACCATCAAACTATATCGATAAAGCATTAGTATGCCAAGTATATCAATTACTCAATTGTACACATTCATTAGAAATAAATACAAGTATTTAAAAGTTCCATTCTAATTATACAAACTTACCACGAGTTGCTCGGATGGAAACTATCGACTATTCATCTACTTTTCTTTTTCCCCGATTTAATTCTGATATCGACTTATCTTGATCTATATATTATCAAATTTAGTATATTTAGTATTCAATCAATTCAATTTAGCCCATAATTCATATTTTAGAAAATTTACTCATTTTCCCTTAAACTTTCACATATTTACAATTTAGTCCTTTTCACATAAAATTGCAAATTCATGCAATTTAGTACAATTATATGCTTAGCCGAATTTACCTCATATTACTAACAGTCCATATTTCCAATTTATTCACACTTTTACCCACATAATTTATAATTTATCAATTTATTCCCTGTTTGACATTTTTGTCAAAAATCACTTTACATAACTAGTTTAACTATCAACAATTATCCAAAATCCATCATCAACCATCAAGTTACTCAAGCATTCAACAATGGAAACATGATAAATCTTTAACAATTTCAAAATATAAGGTACGGGCTAGCTAGAATACGAAGCAACGATCTAAAAAACATAAAAATCATTAAAAACAGATCAAAAATCGTACTTTAATTTCTCAAAATAGCTTGGTCAAATGAAGAAAGTAAAAATGGTGTTTTATTCACCCTAATTTCAGTTCATGATGATGAATAGAGAAAGAATTTTGTTTTATTTTATTATAATTAACCTTAATTACCAAATTACCTTAATAACCTTTAAAAATATTATAAATTACACCATTTGCCATGCTATCATCATCTGCTAACCTATAAATGGCCTATTTACCACTTAAAGACCTTTACTTTAAGGTTCTATACCTATTAGACACTTTTAGCTAATAGAACACAAGTTTTACGCTTTCGCGATTTAGTCCTTTTTACCAAATTAAGCAGTCAAATAGTAAAATTTTTTTACGAAACTTTCACACAATAATTCTATCATGCTATAAACTTTAGTAAAATAATAAAATAAATATTTTGAGCTCAGATCTGTGGTCCCAAAACCACTATTCTAATTTGACTCAAAAACAAGTTGTTACAGTGTGATACAGATTTTAAAAGACATGCTTTGGCATTGTATACTTGAATTTGGAGGTAATTGGGAAAAATACTTGCCTTTGATTGAATTTACTTACGATAACAGTTATCAGTCCAGTACTAGAATGGTGTCGTATGAAGCTCTATATGGTCATAAATGTAGAACCCCATTGTATTGGACAGAGTTAAGTGAGAAAAAGATACACAGAGTCGACTTGATCTGGGAAACCGAAGAAAATGTGAAGATACTTAGGGACATTTTGAAAACGGCCTCAGATCGTCAAAAGTCTTATGCCAATTTAAAGCTGAAAGAGATATAATTTCAGGTTGGTGATAAAGTATTCTTGAAAGTGTCACTTTGGAAGAAAGTTCTTTGATTCGGCCATAAAGGAAAACTGAGTCCACGGTCTATCGGGCCATATGAGATCATTGAAAGAATTGGGCCTGTTGCATATTGGTTAGCATTACCACTGGAGCTTGATAAAATTCATAATGTGTTTCATGTATCCATGTTACGATGATATCAATGGGATCCTTCACACGTTATTACTCCAAAAGAAGTTGAGATTCAACCTGATATGACTTACAATGAGGAACCAATTAAGATACTAGCATATGAGACGAAAGAGCTACGAAATAAAAAGGTGGCTTTGGTAAAAGTCCTCTGGAAATGACATGGATTAGAGGAAGCTACCTGGGAGCCTGAGGATACCATGAGGAAGCAATACCTTAACCTTTTTTCTGGTAAGAATTTTCGAGGACGAAAAATTCTAAGGGGGAGATTTGTAATAGCCCAATTTCAGTGAGGTCGGAACAGTGGTTTCGGGACCACAAATCCAAGTTAAAAAAATTTATTTTATTTTTTGGTTGGCATCATGATAGGAAGGTCACATGAAAATTTTGATACAAAAAATTTATCGATTGTATGGTTAATTAGGTAAAGGACTAAATTGCATAAAATGCAAAAGTTGGATTCGAGTAGCTATAGGTATCAAATAGCTATAGAATTCAAAATTTAAGGTCCTTATATGGTAATTAGACCATTGAAGAGTAGTTAGTAGATATTTTAATGACTCAACCATGGAAAAATTAGAAAAGGCAAGGGACTAAATTGGAAATCACTAAAATTAAAAACGGTAATCAAATAAAAAGAAATATTCATCTAATTTCATATAATCTTCCCCAAAATTTCCATGGAAACCCTAGGAGAGGGGAAGTCAACTTACCAAGCTTGAAAAGGTATGAAATCAAGTCTCATTTTTAATGATTTTTATATTTTTAAAATTGAGATAGTCTAATCTCTCTATTTAAGGGATTAATTTGAAAAGTTATCAAGGTATGAAATTTCGGTCATGAATGAATATGATGAAAATTATAAATTTATGGTAGAAAATGAAAGTTTGTTCATAGATAAATAACTTCTACAAAGTAATTTCTAACGAAAACATGATTTAAGAACTAAAATGAAAAATGGTAAAAACTCATGGAAAATTCTAAAATTTGTGAAAAATGTGTTTCTATAAATGTTGTTTATAAATTTCGTCTAGGCTTGGAAGGAGGGTTAAATTTCATGAGTTTCATTTTCCGAGCCTAGGGACGAAACTGAAATTTTTGAAAAGGATTGGGGCAAAATGGTTATTTTGCCTAGGGTGCAATAAAATGCAAATAATATGAAATGTGATAGATTAGTAGTCAAATTTATCCATATAGATCCGGAAAGACAAACTACAGAACTAGATCAAGGAAAGCAAAAGGTTTCGGATTAGTTGAAATTCAAAAATGAACCATTTTCAAGGTAAGTTCGTGTAACTTAACTATGTATGTTAAATGCTTGAATTTAATTGTATGATTGTGTTGATGTGAATGAGATAACTTACATTATGAAATAATCATAAGTTGTGAAATGTGGAAAAATTACAATGTTTCGGTTGAACGTTGAAATTCGATGAATTAAGGTGATATGCTCGAACAAGGATAATATTCCACATGTTGTAAAAATGATTTAGCCTAGATGGGTAATCCTAATATAAGCCACTTAAGTATATGCTATAGATTGGATTTAGCCCGGACGGGCAATCCAACTTAAGCTCTTTAGAGCATATGTCCAAAAAAAAAAGGATTTAGCTTGGACTGGTAATCCTATAACATAATATGTGGCTCGAGAGCATGCTTGTTAAGTATGTGCCCAAAGGGGTACTTTTGAGTATACTAACCGGATGTCCTTCGGCATTTCAATAGTTTAACGGAAAAGGAATCTTGAAACAAGGAAAGGTGAAAAATTTATGGAACTTGTAATGTGATGAGCTCATCTATGTCTACTTGATATTCATATGAGGTTATGTGACTAACTTGTTTGAATAAGTTTATGTGTTTAGGTAACTTATCCAAAATTGATGGAATGTGTATTTCTGTGTGTTTGTATTAATAAATAAGACTAGTAAGTTTATTTTCTGTTATACGAACTTACTAAGCATAAAATGCTTACTCCATTTATCTTTCCTTGTCTTATAGTGCTCAAAGCTCACGAAGGTTGGAAGTTTGTCGGAGAAATCATCACACTATCCACTATCTCATTTT
This sequence comes from Gossypium hirsutum, assembly GCF_007990345.1. NCBI lineage: Eukaryota > Viridiplantae > Streptophyta > Magnoliopsida > Malvales > Malvaceae > Gossypium > Gossypium hirsutum. Next base: position 31,321,739 of record NC_053424.1, read on the forward strand.
GGTATAAATAGAAATCTCATTTTGGTATAATGGCAAGTATAAGCTTAATTGGCCAACTGTGGCTTGATGATGATGTTTGTAGTCTAGCCATTAGAGTGGCTAGTAATGGTTGTATGATATACTTTTAATGTCATGCTATGCTGGATTTATATATATATTAAGTGGTTGTTTTTAGTATGTCTAATATATGGATTAAACCAAGGTAAAATTATGAACATGTATGCATGCAGTGGTATGCCTAGTAAGTGATGGAATTTGCTTGATATGGATGCTTGAAATGGTTGGATTGTATTTAGTATGTTTTAGTTCAGGAAGATGGTAAATTTCAGTGACAAATGAGACTAGGAAATGGCTTTTTTTTTTGTCCACACGAGCAAGCACACGGGCGTGTGTGAACACGGCTTGCCCTATGGGCATGTGGTCCGGCCGTGTGTCCCCTGCATCTTAAAAATGAAAAACAGAATGCTCAGAATTAGGCACACCAGCAGAGACACGGGCATGTGTCTCACCCGTGTGGTTGGCACAGCCTTGGACACGATCGTGTTACATGGCCGTAAGAAAACTGCACCTAAATTTCAAAAATAAAAATTCGACACACGGCCTAGCACACGGGCATGTGACTTGGCCGTGTGACTTCAATTTCTTCATGCTTTAAAAGTCAGAGAGTTACACGGGTAAGGGAAACAGGTGTGTGTAATACACAGCTTGACCACAGGGGCATTTCTCTAGACCACACGAGCGTGTGAGCCCTGCACCTCAAAAAAATTATGGAATTTCGCAAAAAATTTCCTTAGCTCACGATTTAGTCCCGATTTGATTACAACACTCGTTTTGGGCATCGAGGGTCCATATATAGGACGATATCTATGATCTTAGATAATGAATAGTAATTTAAATAAATTAATTGAAAAATGTTCTGAAGGTTCTGATAATACTCTGAAACCCTGTTCTGACAAAGGATATGGGTTAGGGGTGTTACAAAACCTCCATCCTCTGCTATACTTCTCCCTTAAACCTTCCATTCAGCCACAACAAGACCTTTCCACAAGCAATTAAAAGTAAAGATGCAATAAAGTAATCACCATCTCAAGTTCTTAGATGCACTACTTGATTGACTAGAAATGATCACACAATTACCTAAAATAAAACTAATTTTACTTAAGTACAAGCAATTAATTAAGTCTAAAAGTATGAATTATAACTCTTTTCAAGAGTTATCACACACCCAAACCTAAATTATTGCTTTTCCTCAAGCAATGGAATGCAACCTAACAACTAATGCATACCCTAATGCACTTTATTACCTATACTTACAGTATTGAGTTGATTAAACATTGCCAATTTTCAGTCTTTAGAATACCCTGCACTAAAAAATATAGGCAATTTGTCTAATAAAAACTCATCAAATCTAGACATGCAAGAACCTTTCCCTAAAATTAGAATTTCCTTAAGTGCAGTTCTGTGCACTAGATTGTATTTAGTCAATTCTTAAAGAACTTAGGAATTCCTGGTCTAACTCACTTATTATCGCTTTAAACTTGATTTTAGCTAATGCTTCTCCTATCTACTGGTTCACTCTTTGTTTTTGGGAATTCATCTCATCACACATGCTTTTCTACTTGGAAGTGCAGATGGAGCAAACACCAAACTCTCAAGCTACTTAGCAAGCTTCCACAACGGAGTGTCCTAAAATTACTTTAAGGTACTCTTATTTGAAGCTTTTTTCTACCGAAAAGTAAAGATGGAGCAAACACCAAGCTCTTGTGCTACTCAATGAGACAGAAATTTGAGTTTTTACTATAAAACTTAGCTTAGCAATCTATGCTTATAGGATTTTAAATTTACCCTTTTATTTGCTACATTTGTGCATTTTAGCTCAATGACTTCTATAAGAAACTGTGAGTTTTAGTCCAAAAATTCCTAAGGTCATTAAAGATTGAATGAAGAAAATCTAAGTGTCATAGATATGATAAAGGATCCTAACCTTAGGAGTGGGTTCTATTCATTTCCTTTCTATATCTCACAAAAAATTTTCATCATTAGACTTCACTAAATCAGCTATCATGCAATCAACTCAATAATGCTATAACAAACAATTCTTTATTACTTACCAGAATGCATGAAATGCTATGGCAATTAAGTATGTTTATAAGGGTAACATATAACAACAAATGATGTAATGTTAAACTAAAATCTAAAATCAATGCTACACCCCTAAACCTAAGGGATGTATTGTCCTCAATGCATGAGACTTAAAATTAACAAAATACAGTGTGATTTATTTCTTTAATAGAGGGTAAAAGAAACTCACTAACGACTTGTGATGATGGTACTTTACTTCCTGCGGGTTGATTTTCTTGCTATATGCTTATATCTTAGCATTCTTTTAAGTGACTGAATAGGTGGTTCCTCCTCTTCCTTGTTAGACTCAGTGATCTTGTCAATGATTCAATGGATTACATGTTCTTGTTCAGGCATGGCTTCTGTTGGCGGAGGTGGGATAGCTTCAGTACTATCCTTCTGTGGTGTAGTTGTAAGGGTGGTTTCATTTTGTTCTTCTTCCTCATCTTCAGTAATCGCAGACTTTTTTTTCTCTGGTTCTTCCTCGGTGACTTTCCCTTTTTCAAGATTTTCTCTCACAATTATAGGTTATACCTTGTCAGATGGCACTTAAACTGGTTCCTCTCCAACACGTCCAACCTCGAGTAGTGGTACCAAATCCTTGGGGAAATTACGAAATTCAAGAATTGGCTTAGTGAAGTTCATTTAGAGGGATCTTTTTAGAGTAATATCTCAATCCTTCACATAGAACCTGTAACACCCCTAACCTGTACTCATAGCTAGAATAGGGTTACGAGGATTACCGATCAATCACAACATAAATCACACATTTTTACATAAACGTCAATCAAATATAATCTCAATGTCCCTTATAAGGATCTAAGAGACCTTAAAACATGATTATAAGTGGTTCGAGACTAAACCGATAACATTTGCAAACTTTGGGAAACTTATAAAATTTTCAAGCATTCAGGGGTCACACAGCTGTGTGAACAAGCCGTGTGCCTCACACGGCCACTAGACACATCCATGTCACAGGCCGTGTGAAAATAGGGCATACATACTGACTTGCATCACATGGTCGGAAACATGCCCGTGTGTCATGATTGTGGGAAAAACTAGAGGGGTTACTGACTTGGGTCACATGGCCAGTTACACACCCATGTACCAGCCCGTGTTCCATACACGGCCAGTAGACACACCCGTGTGTCTAGGCCGTGTTAAACCTGTAGGGTATACTACCTTAAATTCGAAGGGCTACCCCAAGGGACACACGGTCATGTAACATGATCGTGTGTCTTACATGGCTGAGACACACGACTATGTCTCTGCCCGTATGGACAAAAATAGGCTATTTCCAAAGCCAATTTGCCACCCTTTTCTCATGCCACCTAGCAATCAATATCATACCATTTCAATACATTTATAAGCACCCAAAACATGCCCGTTCATATACAAATCATGGCATTTATACATCATCCTTTTCACTACTCAATTCCACAACCAAAAACATGCCAAATCAAATTGATACTTTAACTAATATCCACATTTAAACATAAACCCAAATTATCAAGTATTTACTAAACCAAAATGGCATCCAAACATCATCTTAAATTATGCCAAAGCTTACCATTTCTCAAACCATAACACATTATTAACAATTTACTAAATACTTATTCATAAACCCATCAAAATAACCATATTATGCCTACTAAAACATAAGGCATCATAAATACATTACATATCACATATTAACTCATAACATATGTCAAATTCAACTTCATCAACAACACCATTTACAAGCCAACTCACATGGCTCAATTAAAGTTCAAAACATACCAAAATAACACTAGCCTATGCATGCCATATACCATATAAACAAAGCTTCAAAAGTACCAACAAGTTGATCGATAGTGTGATGATGCTCCTGATGATCCTGAAGTTAGAGCTAACTTCGATTATCTATAAAAACATGGAAGGACACACAAAGTAAACTTTAAAAGCTTAGTAAGCCATATACAAATAAAGTCATCATATGAATATTTGCATATCAATTCAAATATACTAAGCATAGCTAAACACATTCAAGTTCACAAACCTCACTTATTGTACATTTATTCAATATCATAATTGAATTCATCAAATACTTCCCATTTCAATACTTGTATGAATCTCATACATACCTGAGTCACTTAACTCATTCACACATTCTTTCTCGACTTGACTTTGCTCGTTGAACCATTTAGAATAGTTAAGGATATTCGAAAATCACATACAGGTCACACAATGCCATATCCCAGATATGGTCTTACACGTTATCACATATTGATACCACTATCCCAAACAGGGTCTTACACAAAATCATATAACGATGCCAATGTCCCAGACATGGTCTTACATGTAATCACAATACAATGCCAATGTCCCAGACATGGCCTTACATGTAATCACATCTCGATAACCTAATGTTATGGCATTAGTGTCCTATACTATTCCTAAGGTTCGTACGGGACTTTCGGATATCAAAACATCGTCGATTCCTGCTCGTATTTACTTGTTCAAAATTCATAGCAATTCAATGACAATTAAACATATAATTCAATTTAAAGACATTTATTTGCATATGAACTTACCTCGTATTAGGGATTGACATATCGAGTCGACTAGTTGACAACTTTTGATTTCTCCCAATCTAAATCCGATTTCTTTCTTTCTTGATCTATACAAATTCAAAATTTAGATAATTTGATCACCTATTCATTCAATTTCATCCAAAAATACCTATTTGGACATTTTTGCACTTTAGCCTCTAAAGTTTCACATTTATTCAATTTAGTCCCTATTTCACAAATACACAAAATTCACAAAATTCAATAAGACCCATGCTTAGCTGAATTACCATAGTGCCCCTAGTAGCCCATAATTCACATTTATTTCACATGTCAACCCCTCAATTTACAAATTTCACAACTTAATCCATATTTGACATTTTTGTCAAAAATCACTTTACAAAACATTAAAATCTATCATCAAGCTTTCATATTTTATCATCAATCATTCAAAAGCTAAAGCATTCATCAATGGCACTTCACAAAATCATTGGCAACTTCAAAACTTAAGCCATGGGCTAGCTAGAATACAAAGCAACAATCACAAAAACCCAGAAATCATAAAAAAACCGAGCTAAAATAGACTTACTATTGAAACATGCATGAATTGAACACTTGAAGCGTTGATAATGGTTTCTCCTTCTTGTAATTTCAATTAGAAGATGATGAAAACAAATAATTTTATTATTTGTTTTAACTATTATAAATTATTAACCAATTTACATTATTAACCTCTAATATAAACATATAATAACACATAATGGATGGTCATTAATGTCCCCTACACAACCAATGGTCCATTTACAACATAAGGACCTTCACATTTTAATTTCTTAGCAAATAAACTGTAACACCCCAAACCCGACCCAAACGTTACGGCCGAATCCGACTTGCCACATTGAAGTTAAAAATCCACGCTTCGTTTTAGCGCTTTAAAACCAACTTTTTTTAAGCTTAACCAAGTGAATGGAAGCTGAGCACCAGGTAGCAATCCGTAACAGAGGAGGTGAGCCATGAAGGCTGCTTAAGTACCAAGCTCTTCGATTGAATCCAATCCTAGACATGCCCACAACCATTGCCACACTTGGTTATAACGGGTTGAAATCTCTTTGAGTAGATATCTTTGATAAATCGAATGATCGTGACGTTGTGTTATTTTGAAAACAAGTATCGTTTTGAAACCCCGTTCTAAGTCTAGCCCATTTGAATTATTATCAACCAGTTTAAAGTTATTAAAAATAAAATAATCCCAAAAAAGGAAAAGAAAAAAAATAAAGTTAAAATGGCCTTATTACAACCCAAAAATAAATAATAAATAAGGTAGACTAAAGAAAACCAATCACTTATTTCAAAAGCTCAAAAGCGATCACTGTGGCCACTCTGAATCCCCTCCGGCTCCATGTCCCCAAATCAAAGCTCATCTACAAGGTTAAGGAAAGGGTGAGTTTGGAAACTCAGTGTGCAACAAGCCCCTTTCAGAGCCCAAAACAATATCAGCCTGCTGGGCCTAAGCCCAAATTCAATCTCAGCATATACTGGGTCGAAGCCTTTACATTATTCATATCACTGGGCCGAAGCCTTTTCATTATTCATATCACTGGGCCGAAGCCTTTACTGTAACAATATGGCCCATAGGCCCATTTCAATAATACATGCAACATCAATGAACATATGCAAGCCCATTTGGGGAGACTACTCAACCCACCAACTACTACTCTCCACCCGTACCAACCAAGCTCTCCATGTGGGGAATAACTCAACCCACCCAACCAAACTCTCCACTGGCAGCATAGCTGCTTTATCATATAACTGGAGGCCTAGCCTCTTTTAATGACTAGGGCAAAAGCCCTTTTTGATAAACTGGGGCAAAAGCCCTTTTCGGTAAACTGGGGCAAAGCCCTTTTCGGTAATTGGGGCATAGCCCTTTTACACTTCCTCCATCCATATAAACCTGACCCATGCATAAATGAATACATCATGTGCATATCATACATATCATGTGCATATCGTATCAAATCATATATATATATCAAAATCTCATGCATCAAACTCATAATTAAACCCTAGGCGTAAAATGATCATTTTTACCTAGTGGCAAAACAATCATTTTCATATTATAAGGCTAATTTCGTAATTTTACCAAATATTAGGGTTCTCCGTGTTCATTATCAGTTACAAACAATTTCATGTGTTTTGATAGCGATTCTAGCCCATTCTTAGTGAAACCGAGTTATTGGGCCAAAAACCCCTAATGGGTCCTACATAGCCGAATTAGTCATCTAGGCCCATTTAGCCCATCTTCCATAACGGTCTTAGCCGTATTGACGCGCAATCTGACAGGATTCCATTTTCTACCAAATTTACCCAAATGGGCCCGGAAGCCCATTGGGCCTGATTTCAGCCCCTCGAGGCCTAACTTACCATCGTGCTCCAAATCGTACCCTTAGTTCCAACGATCCCGATCATCGGACTTAGCAAATCTAACTAACCTATGAGCATTCGCATGCTCACGAGTCTTCGAAATGCCAAAATTTCGGCATTTCGGCTTTTCGGCAAATATCGAGTTAAGCTACGAAAGAGGGTTCGTTACACACCTGATTTGTGATATTCCTTGACGAAATCTCCTACGCGATTTCTCCTATAATAAACCGCTTATAGATTAACCAAATTGAAGACTACCTATTAACACTTACATATTTGGCCACCATCCATAATGGCCCTAGAATTCATACCTTTGCCGAAATTGATGACTAGATCTAGATTTAGTCACTCCGATGATCCAAACTTATCCAAATCGACACCCCACGCCTTGCTGCTCCTCCAACATATCAACTCCACCATAGAACCCAAACAAAAACAAATGAAGAAGCCGAATAAGGCTTATATCTCCAATTGTCCACCTCCCTAAACTATAGGGGTTTCGGCTTTTTTCAACAGTTACTATTGAAATCGATTTAGAATACGAATACTTACCACAGTCTCTCCTCTTGAATCCGTTTAAAGCCTAGAAGATAAAGGGATTGGCCACCAAAAAGTGAAGGAAAACAGAGAGTTGCTGGTCAACAAGAAATCGGCACCACAGGTTTCGGCTTTTGTGACTTTTCAGCAAAAGTAAAGATAGAAGTAGTAGATGAACAGGAGGGAATAGTGAACAGGTTTCGGAAAAGAAAAGGAAGGAAAAGTGGATGGAAGGGTGGTGGTTCAGCTAGAGAAGAAGAAAGAAAAAAGAAGAAGAAAGGAATGAAACTATGGTTTACAAAAGAAAATGGCACAACTAAATTCCTAAATGCCGAAAATACTACCTTAACACCCCTCTGCCGAAATCCCCTCCCTAATCCCCTCTAATCGGCTAACTCTACCTCCCTCTCAAATCCCTAAAATCTCTCTCCTTATCCCTTCTTAATCCATGAGTTTGACTGATTCAAACTCTCTCCCACAAAGTTCCATTCGGCTACAACTCCTTCCTACTCAAAGCATAAAAATTAACATTACCTTTGCCATCACAAGGAATTGAACCCAGGTCTTCCCCCAACCACTTACATGCCGCCTTTTTAGCTCCCTAGTGGCGTCACTTAGCCGCTTTACCAGAGGCTCTTTTGTGATACATTTTACCCACAATTTTTAATAAGACCACCTATCCAAATCCCCTAACTTCTTAAGTCCAAAATTCAAAAATTCTACCGGGTTTCAGCCAACACATGGGCCTTCCATAAGCCCATTTACACCCTCCAATTATGAATTTCACAACCAAATATCTAATTTTAAAAACTTTAACAAAATATTGAGAATCACGACAAAACCTGAAAATCAGGATATTATATAAACACAGTTAACATATAGAATGCCACTTTTTCATTTTATGCGATTAAGTCTTTTCCTCAAATTAAACATCCAAACACTAAAATTATTTCACAAAACTTTCACACAAATATAATCACATGCTGTAAACACCAAAAATAATATTAAAATAATTTATCGACCTCAAGTTTGTGGTTTTGAAACCACTATTCTGATTTAGCTAAAATCGAGCTATTACAACTCTCCCCTTTAGGGATTATCATCCCCGAAAATCTTACCAGTGAATAGGTTTGGATATTGCTTTCTCATAGCATCCTCGGGTTCCCATGTAGCTTCTTCAACCCCATGTCGATGCCATAATGCTTTCACTAATGCTATTCTTTTATTTCTCAACTCTTTGATCTCCTAAGCTAAAATTCGGATTGGTTGTTCACTGTACGATAAATCTGACTGAATCTCAACTTCGGTCAGGGAAATAACATGCGAAGGATCAGATCTGTAACTTTGTAGCATCGATACATGAAATACATTATGTATTTTCTCTAACACAGATGGTAAGGATAATCGGTATGCCACTAGCCCAACTCACTCGATAATCTCATACGGTTCGATGAACCTCGGGCTCAATTTCCCTTTCCGACGAAATCGTAATATAATTTTCCACAGTGACACTTTCAAAAACACTCTATCCTCGATCTGAAACTCAATATTTTTCTGTTTCAAATCTACGTACGATTTCTGACTATCTGACGTTGCCTTCAGGCTATTACGAATTACTTTCACTTTTTCTTTAGTCTCTCTAATCAGATCAACCCTGTTAATCTTATTCTCGCTGAGTTCAGTCCAATACAATGGTGTTCAACACTTCTGATTGTAGAAAGCTTCGTATGGTGCCATTTTAATACTCGATTAAAAACTATTGTTATACGTAATTTCGATCAATGACAAATACTTTTTCCACGTACCTAAACTCAATAATACAACATCTCAACATATCCTCGAGTATCTGTATAACTCCGTTTACGGGTGAAATGAGGTACTAAAATGTACTTTTATACCCAGTGCATCTTGTAGTTTCTTCCAAAACCGCGACGTGAACCTCGAATCTCGATCCGAAATAATAGAAATAGGTACCTCATGCAACGTCATAACCTCGAAGATATATAGTTCAGCTAACTTATCAAGCGAGAAATCTATATGTACAGGGATAAAATAAGCTGATTTTGTCAATCTGTCTACAATGACCCAAATCGCATCTTTCTTTTTCAGAGATAAGGGCAAACCCGAAACAAAATCCATAGTCACTCTATCCCATTTCCATTCGAGAATCATAATTGGCTGCAGTAAACCAGACTGTACCTGATGCTCAGCTTTAACTTGTTGACAAATCAAACATTTAGAAACGAACTCTGAGATATCTCTTTTCATACCATGCCACCAATAAAGCTGTTTCAAGTCATTATACATTTTCGTGCTTCCCGAATGAATAGATAAACGACTACTATGTGCTTTATTCAAAATCATTCGAATCAACTCTGAATTTCTCGGAACACATATTCAGCCTCTAAATCTTAAACAATCATCAACGTCAACTTGAAATTCTGAAACAAGGTTCGAATCACATTGGGCTCATTTTGCTAACATTTCATTATCAAACTTTTGAGCCTCACAAATCTACTATATAAACAACAATCTCACTTTCAACTCAGCTATTATTGAACCATCATTACACAAATCTATTTCAGTGTTCATTACATGTAGAGTAAACAAAGATTTTCGGCTTAATGCATCTGCAACAACATTCGCTTTTCCTGGATGGTAGTCAGTTATTAGTTCGTAATCTTTTAACAATTCTAGCCATCTCTGTTGTCGTAAAGTCAAATCTTTCTGAGTCATCAAATATTTCAAACTTTTGTGATCTGAATAAACATGGAATTTCTTACCGAACAAATAATGGCACCAAATCTTTAACTCAAACACAATGGCTGCTAACTCTAAATCATGCATCGGATAATTCTTTTCATGCTACTACAACTGTTTCGAGGCATAAGCTATGACTTTTCCTTCCTGCATCAAAACGCAGTCCAGACCATTCAATGATGCATCACTATAGATCACAAATTCTTTACCTATTTCTGGCTGTACTAATACTGGAGCTTCAGTCAAAAGGGCTTTCAGCTGATCAAAACTTTTCTGACATTTCTCAAGCCATTCAAACTTTAATCTTTCTGAAGAAATCTCGTCAACAGAGTTGCAATCATCGAAAAGCCTTTCACAAATTGTCTATAATAACTAGCGAGTCCCAGGAAATTACAGACTTCAGATACATTTCTCGGAGGCTTCCAATCTATAATAGCAGATATCTTACTGGGGTCAACTTGAAAACCCAATGCTGACACAATATGCCCCAGAAAACCAACCTCGCGCAACCAGAATTCACATTTACTAAACTTTGCAAATAATTGTTTATCACGCAGAGTTAGCAATACAATTCTCAAATGCTCAGCATGTTCAGTTTCATCTTGTGAATATATCAATATGTCATCAATAAACACAACAACAAATCGATCTAGGTACGGTCTAAACATCTGGTTCATTAGGTCCATAAAGACAGCAGGTGCATTCGTTGGTCCGAAGGGCATAACAAGAAATTCATTATGTCTGTACCTCATTTTAAAAGTAGTCTTTGGTATATCAGAGTCTTTAACTCGCAACTAATAATAACTCAATCTCAAATCTATCTTTGAAAACACTGTAGCCCTTTTCAACTGATCAAAAAAATCATTTATTCTGGACAGAGGATATTTGTTCTTTATAGTCACTTTATTCAGCTGTCTGTAATCAATATACATTCTCATTGTGCCATCTTTCTTTTTCACAAACAACACGGGAGCACCCCAGGACGAGAAACTCGATCTTGCAAACCCTCTGTTAGTTAATTCTTGCAATTCTGTAGGAGCTATCCTGTACGGAGCTATTGATATCGGTGTTGTTCTTGGCACTAACTCAATGCCAAACTCAACCTCTCGGATCAGTGGTAAATTCAGTAACTCTTCAGGAAACACATCCGGATACTCAGATACAATTGGTACTGATTCAATCTTCTTTTCAGTCACTTTCGTATCAAGCACATAAGCAAAATAAGCTTTACAACCTTTTCTCACATATTTCTGAGCTAACATCGATGAAATCACTGCTGGTAAACCATTCAAATCATTTGTAACACCCCCAACCCGGCCTGGACGTTATGGCCAAATTTGGCAATGTCATATTAAAATGTTTTTTGTAAAGTGCGATATTTTTAAAAACCCGTTCTCTATTAAACCCCTTTGAGTGATCTTAAAGATGATTTCAAGACATGTCGTTTATTTTCCAAATGTGAGTCGTTTGCCGAAAGTTACTCATGTTAAAATGATGTTATTTATTTTTTATTTAAAACATTATTCCTTGTGGAAGCTTTTAAAACTAATTACGTATTCGTGGTATTTTTGAAAAACATTTATCTTTTTGAAAAAACCACGCCTTTTCCTACTGCTAGCAGTTATGAATCAATGCACATAAAAATCCTAAATTAAAAATAAAATCCAAAGAGGCCTTATTACTATAAAAATACCCAAAATAAATTTACTTATAATTAAAAATCAAATAAGAAAGTATGTGCTGTTGTATGGCCACCTTTGAGTCCCTCGCAGCAACCGATCCGCCTAAGACTGGGGATTTCCTTTGCAGATAAACAGATGGGTGAGTTATGAAAACTCAATGTGTAATCCCATATCAAGTAACCAAACAGTGAGCATATACAGTTTGGGCTTAAACCCATTTCAGTAATGGTTCAGTTTCAATAAGGGCCTTAGCCCATTACAGTATCAATATTAGTTTGGGCCTGAGCCCATCTTAATGACAATACCAATACAGATATGCAATCAAGAGATCCTACCCAGCCATCCTCTACACTTAATCTCCGTCCAACCCTGCACTCTATGTGGGTATATAGTCAACCCACCTATCCCTACACTCCAAGTAGTACCGCTTGCGGCATTAAACAGTATTTGCAGCAGAGCTGCTAGTACAATACACTTCCTCCAATCATAATAAAATTCACCCCATGCAACACATCAGGCATCATGTCATGTCATGTCATAATATCATACATGTACTCAACGCATCTAAAATGGCATACTTAAATACAATCGTACATCACATAGGGGAAAGATAGTCATTTTATCAATTAAGGGGTCTAAGTAACCTTACCAACCCAACAATAGGTCCACAATCGTCTCGGGTGACCCGTGCAACCCTAACAGTTCATCAGTAAAAATGGGTCCGAGGCCCATATTGTGGGCTCACACACCCGTGTGGCCCACATAGCCCAGAAATTGCCTTGGCTTTGTGTATTACACAGCTTGGCCAAATTATTTCCACACATCCGTGTGGTTTACCCGTGTGGGGCCCATATGGCCTAGTCTAGCCCATTACGACCCATAATATCCTCGGCCCATGAAATCACTCATGGCTGACCTCGTCGATCATCTGCCCATGTTTGGTCACACGGGCTACCACACAGGTAGGTGCACGCCAATGTGGTGTTGACTATTCGCACTTTTTGGCTTTATGTCGATTAACGAATAAGGGCAGTGTTTACACACCTGATATGATTTTTGATACTCAACGCTCTTGAGACAAACCACACCTAAAAAAAATGGCAATTCCATGCCTAACATTAGTCACACTTAGAACCAATACCAATAAGCAACAACAATCGAACTTCAGTTATGTTGTTTACCCCTACTGCTCCAAAAAGATATAGCCTACGATTCCACTGGTAAATCAAGTCCACTACGATTTGATGCTGCCAAATCAACATTCGACACAATAGAGAATTAGGAATCTAACACAATTAATAAAAGAAATCTCCCCCAAATCAAATGGGGCACAAATCCCCCTTACCAAAAGACTTACCAACCGAAGCAGCCCACGTTGAATAGAAGTAACCAATTGAGGGGAAGTGAAGAATTCAGCCTAAGAAAAAGAGAAAAACCATCACCAACTTTTCTTCCCCTTTTTAGTGAGAAACCAAAAGGTAGGAGAAGGGGAGAGAAGAAGTATTCGCCAACATCATAAAGGGAGAGGGTGCCTGCTAAGAACTGATTGAGAGAAGGAAAAAGAACAAGAAGCAATCAGTTAAGGGAAACAGATTGAGAAAGGGAAAAAGAACTAGAAGCAATCTGTCAAAAGGAAACCGATTGAGAAAAAGAGAAGAAGAGATATTCGGCCAAAGAGGGAAAACTTAATGGAACACATGAGAAGAAAGAAAATCGGTGGGTAAGGGAATTGAAGGGAAGAGCAACAAAGAAGACAAATCAGAATCGAAAGGTACCCGAAGTCCTAATTCGGCATAAAGAAAAAGGTGAAAAAAATGTTGTCAGCAACTGAAAAGGAGAGAAAATGCCCTACCCAAAGTTAAACTCCCCAAAGTTAAGAGTACACATCCGGCCCTAACACTCCCACTCCATTCAAAATCCCACATTTCCCCCCTCAAATCCCTCAAAACCGTCTATTCCTCCCTCAACCACATAGTTCAAATTCCACTCAAACACTTTAGTGTTTCGGTTAAACCACAACACTCCCTCGGAAGCAGCAGCAAAATAAAACACCCCAATGTACCTAACAGCACACGAACCTCAGACCACTGGTAACTACAACACACCACTTATTCCCTAGACAAGCAGGCCCTTTCTGACATAAAATACCCATATTTATTTAAAAGCCTACTGACTAGAGACATGGTTTATTCATATAAAAGAAAAACTTTTCCACAAGCCAAGGCTTGAACCTAAGACTTCTCAGACTCTTCCTGTAACACCCCTAACCCGAATCCGATCACCAGATTAAGGCTAAGAGGTATTACTGAACTAAACATTTAATAATCTCATTCACATTGTAAATAAACATAAACAGAGATCGAGCTGAAATACATACTGATATTTAAGTTATACACCATTTTCGTAAGGCTAGAATATTTACAATTTCAAAACATCGTTATCATCAGCCTAACCTATACATGCCATATCGAGTCCAAAATATAATTGTACCCAAAAAGATCGATAGTGTGATTAACTGCTGATGATCCCCGAGTCGGTGGCCAAAATCAACAATCTACAAAACTGAGAAATAAATAATAGAGTAAGCTTTCAAAGCTTAGTAAGTTTTAAGCAATACAAACAATTAAAACTTGCCATTTAAATCGAGCATTTAGTATCACAAAACTAATATTCTAATTAGTTATCACTTGGCCGAATATACACAAGTACACCAATTAAAAAGCCTATTGGCCGAATATATATGTATATAAATATATGAATACACAAAGAAATTTCAGCACATACTTTTCTTTACTAACAATTAAAACTTGCCATTTAAATCGAGCATTTAGTATCACAAAACTAATATTCTAATTAGTTATCACTTGGCCGAATATACACAAGTACACAAATTAAAAAGCCTATTGGCCGAATATATATGTATATAAATATATGAATACACAAAGAAATTTCAGCACATACTTTTCTTTACTTTATAGCTCATACAATTAATTTAAGTCACATACTTTCATATAATGACAGACATCGGTCGAATAGGTCATGCTCTTATTCGTAGATATAGTAATCATTCACACACATATATCGTTCTTTGATACTAATAATTCACCTTAAAAATTGATTCACATGCGAGTACATAATACGTACCTGACTATCATAATGTATCATAATATAATCAATAGTAGTTTACCTCGAACTTTCGAATTCATAATCTTACTTGAATCACCGGTGTTAAGCCTGCTAGGTTTAAAACCCGAATCCAGTCACCAGCACAAAACCTGCGGGACTTTAAGCTCGAATATAATACCAGCACTAAGCCTGCGGGATTTAACCCGGATATAATACCAGCACGAAGCCTGTGGGATTTAACCCGGATATAATTCCAGCATATAGCCTGCGGATCTTTAAGCCCGGATACACATCAAATATCATGCATATTTAATCATATATTAACACATCTCATTCAACATATCACATTAGTAGTCATTTGCTACATTCGGATACAAGCTCCATATGAACATCATCATTTACATTTCGGTTCAAAAGTGATACATAAGTATCACATATCCATTTCACCATTCAAGCTTAACCCATAGTGACCATTAAACTATATGTCATATACATAAATTATTTATCACACAACTTAATTCAAGTAGAACCAAAAGGTCACAATTCATCTAATATATACATATCAAGGCATCATCAATTATATACTAAAGGTGACTACTTAAAACTTACCTCGGATATACTTGAACAGTTGCAGAACGGCTACTCAATTACTTTCTCCTTTCCCCTATCCAACTTCGACCCTCTTTGCTCTTGAGCTTAATAAAACAAATAGATTTATTTAATTACTTACTCAACTTTATTTCTTAATAGTCACATTTGACAATCATATATAACTTCAATATGTATTATATTTTATAAAATATGCCATGTGACAGCCCAAAATTGACCCTAGTCGGGAAGTGGTTTCGGGACCGCTAAACCGAGTCACCGAAATGTTTGAATGTGATATTTATTGTCTAGAATATGTAATTATGAATGTGTGAAAATTTCAAGCTTCGATTTAGTCAATTGCATGTGAATTTAGTCAATAGGACTTATGTGCGACATTTTTGAAATGTGATAGGTCGAAGCATAAGGACCTATTAGTGCATGAAATAAAAAGGGGGAACTTGCATGTCAAATTCTCCCCTAATTAGTAGTGGCCGGCCATGACAAGCATGGTAGACCAAGTGTGATGGGCAAGACATGTCATAGACATGTTGTGTTGGTGCATCATGGGTGGAAAAAAATAAAATAAGGAGCATGGGCATAAAATAATGAAAGGGAATATGATGAAAACAAAAAAAAAAAGTGTGTGGTTGTTTCCCCCCCCATTGCCGTGAGTTAAAGAAAAGAAAAGAGAAAATTTTGTTCATCCTTTTTCATCTTCATTTGGCCGAAAATTCTAAGGAAGGAGGAAGGAGTTCTCGCTTCATGTTTGGTTTGGAAGAGGATTAAGAGGAGGTTTGGCCATACTTGTATCTAGATCAAGGTATGTTTGAGGTTGTGCCATGAGATTCATGCATGTTTTTAGTTGCTAGCTTGAGTTCTAATTATCCCATGGTTCAAATCTTTGCTATGTCATGGGGATGATATTCGGCCTAGGTAGATTTTATGTTAATGCCATTGCATGCTAAATATGAAGCTTGTTAATGATGCATGTGATGGTGGATTGATGATTCTTGAATCTTCTTTTAGCATTTTTGAGTGAGCACATATGTGCATTGGTTGCTAGATGGAGAAGAATCGGCTAGCAAGTTGTGTGCTAAGGCCGAATATAATTTTTGTATATTAATGAGTAATGCATGTGTTAAATTGATGGAAAGGGAGAGGATGCTTTACTAGTGTATATATGTGTGTATTAGCCAAGTTTTGAACTTGAAACAAAAGGGTGTTTAGTCAATACAAGTGACCATACTTGTAGAATGTATTAAGTGTTGAAATCGGCCCCAACATAGACATGCATATTCGGCCATAGGAAGGAGATTGGTGTTGCATGTATTCGGTTAGAGGCAAGCATATTGAAGCTTTTGTCTTGGCTTAGAAAATTCGGCCAAGGGGGAAAAATTAGCTAAAATGTTGAGTTTGATTCATGACTCCGTACATATGTGACTTTAATGTCTAATGTATAAATATGGGCTAAGTGCCTTGTGTTCCTCTTTTCGATGCTCAAATGATTAAATCAATTTATTTGTTTAATTAAGCTCAAGAGCAAAGGGGAACTAAATCCGATAAAGGGAAGGAAAAAGTGGTCGAATAGCTATCAGAATCGTTCGACAACACCCGAGGTAAGTTCTTGAGTAAAAGAGCTTAAATTATGATTTGATTAGATCATGTTTTAAGCAAATCAAAATCATGCTCTTTGTGTGTGGCTATTGAGCCGAAATTGCAAGAATGATAAGTGTCTTGTGTTTGAGTTTTGTTAACGAAAATGAAATACGAATGTGCCATGATTTACTGTTAAATGTGCCTGGTTATTTGAATGATGTCTGGGCTAAGTCCCGAAGGCTTTGTGCTAAGTGACCATATCCGGACTAAGATCCGAGGCATTTGTGCGAGATACTAATTCCGGGATAAGCCCGAAGGCATTTGTGCGAGTTACTAAATCCGGGTTAAGTCCCGAAGGCAATTGTGCGAGTTACTATAACCGGGCTATGTCCCGAAGGCATTTGAACGAGTAGCTATATCCGGTTAAATTCCGAAGGTACGTGATTTGGGAATGAATGATCTTGCGGTAAAAATTTCAGTAAATACTCTAGAAACATCCCAACATTGAGGTATTTTTCGTATGTGCTTGAATTTAGTTGAGCCCTTACAAATAAGTATTCGCTCAGTTGATAAACGAGCTACCGGCCTTTGGCTAAGTTGATCTTTTGTGTATGTACATAAGGGTTGGTAATGTGAAGCAAGTATGATATCGAAAATTTGTGCATATGAAATTATCCGTTTAGCTATATGAATGCTATACTTTTGCTGTGCTGGAATTCCTTGCTCAAAACTTACTAAGCATAAATTGCTTACTCCGTTTCTTTGATCCTCTATTTTATAGATTTTGGTTCTCCAGCTATCGAACTCAGGATTTCGAAGTCGAAGTCGCCCACACTATCAAAGCCCCCCCCTTTTGGTGCAAATTTGGTTGAACTTCGAAATGGCATGTATAGGACTACCCGTTTGTTGTGGGTCATGGACCCTTTGGACTTGTATAATTTTGGATAGCCATGCGAAAATGGCTTATATATGTTTGAGTATAATGTTATAATCATTTGGTATGGATATGGTTATTGAGAGGTGTGGATATGCTTGACAAGGATTGGCCATGGGAATGGTTAATCACTATCATAAATTGTGCTATTTATGGAAAAAGGGCTAGTTGAATCATGGAAACTATGAAATAGGTAAAGTCTACCTTAAAGGCAGATGCTGACAGCAGCAGTGATGTAGATTTGGAAAATCACTAAAAATAGTAGGAATGGAATTAAATAGTGAATAAATTATGTAAACGAACCTTGATGAATCTATTTTCATAGGAAAGTAACAAAACAATCATACGGACAGTATGTTAAGAGATATTCAGGTTCTTGTGAGACAGGGCCAGAACGGTTTCTGGATTTCCTGTTCCGACTTTGGAAATTCACTACAAATTAACCAGAGACAATTAGGAGTCAATCCATATATGTGTAGATTCATCTCTGAGTCTAGTTTCTATAGAAACAAACGGCATCACTATTGAAGCCCTGTACAGAGAGATATCCAAGTCGTAATGCACAAAGGTCAGTGTAGTCGATCCCTGTAACATGGGAGACTTTTACTAATAAACTGTACTAATTGGCCGAACCAAAAATTCTAGAAAAAATATGTAGATGGGCATATGAGTCTAGTTTCAGGAAAAATTTACGGAACTGGATTCCGAGTTTCTGAACTCAAGATATGATTTTTAAAGTGACTAGTACGCAGATTGGCAGTGTCTGGGAAATTTTTTTTAAAGTCTGTTAACACCTCGTGTTCGACTCCGGTGACGGTCTCGGGTTCGGGGTGTTACATTTGATTGGTATCAGAGCTACGGTTTAGTCAATTCTAGGACTACCGTAATGCGTTGGGTCTAGCTATACATGCCATTTTATGTGATTATTTGATAGTGTGGTGATTTCTGACATTTGCCAATGTGTTTATTTATAGTAATGGATCCCGATCCCGACCGAGCGATAGCTGATGATCTTGAGAATGTAGCGCCTGCTCCCGCACAAGGGACAGCGCCGGTAGACTCTCAACCTAATGCTAGTAACCCGAATGATGAAGCCAGACAAGCTTTCTATAGCGTGATGAATGATTGGTTCAACCAATACATTCGAACTAATACGGCTGTTCCACAACCTCCATTCCCGGCAAATACCACCCCCGCACCTGCAATACTTCCGGAAACGGACCAAATAAGGTCAAATAAGCCCCCAGTTGACAGAATCCGAAAACATGGGGCTACTGAATGTAAAGCTACGGACAGCGATGATGCCGAGCAAGCTGAATTTTGGTTGGACAACACTATCCGGGTACTCGATGAGCTATCTTGTACACCCGATGAATGCCTAAAGTGTACTATCTCCTTGCTACGCGATTCTGCCTACTATTGGTGGAGTACTCTGACTTCTGTTGTGCCCCGAGAGCAAGTAACTTGGGAGTTTTTCCAAACTGAGTTTCGAAAAAAGTATATCAGTCAGAGATTTGTTGATCAAAAACGGAAGGAATTTCTTGAGCTTAAGCAAGGTTCTATGTCAGTTACTGATTACGAGTGAAAATTTGTTAGACTTAGTAGATACGCTCGGGAATGTGTTTCGTCCGAGGCTATCATGTGTAGACGCTTCGAGGATGGGCTGAATGAAGATATAAAAATGTTCGTTGGCATTCTTGAAATACGAGAGTTCGTAGTACTTGTCGAGCGAGCTTGTAAAGCCGAAGAGCTTAGAAAAGAAAAACAAAAAGTTGATGTGGGAACTGGAGAGTTTCGTAAAAGATTTTCGGGAAAGTCTCTTCAACAGGCATCGAAGAAATTTCGAGATGATGTGGGCTGGTCGAGAGGCACTTCGGGCCTTTTTAGACGAGATCGTGATCGACCCCCTGTGGGTACACGAGGCACTTCGGTCGCCAGTGTTGGGAATGAACGTCGAGACAGAACGAAAAGTCGATATTGCGGTAAATGGCATTCGGGGAGTTGTAGATTCCCTGACCGCTCCTGTTACAAGTGCGGATCAGTTGACCACTTCATTAAAGATGCCCGAGGTTGTCTGAACAGAATGTAAATCAGAGTGGGAAACCGGGTGCTACCACTGCTCGAGGTAGACCATCTGGAAATACGGGCAATGCTGGTGGTGGTCAGAGAGGATCTAGAGATGCTACGACCAGATCCGAGGCTCGTGCGCCTGCTAGAGCTTATGCTATACGTGCACTAGAGGATGTTTCTTCACCTGATGTTATTACCGGTACTTTTACTCTCTTTGATACTAATGTAATTGCTTTGATTGACCCCGGTTCTACTCATTCTTACATATGTGAAACCTTAGCATCCAGTAAGACTTTACCTATTGAGTCTACTGAGTTCGTAATTCGGGTGTCAAATCCCTTGGGTCGTTACGTGCTTGTCGACAAAGTGTGTAAGAAATGTCCCCTAGTAATTCGAGGTTCCTGTTTTCCGGTGGACTTGATGCTTTTGCCGTTTAATGAATTTGATGTTATTCTTGGGTTGGATTGGTTGACCGTGCATGATGCGGTTGTGAATTGCAAAAGCAAGACTATTGAATTGAGGTGCGCAAATAACGAAGTAATCCGAGTTGAGTCTACGGACTTGGATGGGTTGCCAGCTGTAATATCCTCAATGTTGGCCCAGAAATATGTAAGAAAAGGGTGCGAAGCATACCTTGCGTATGTACTTGATGACAAAGAATTAGAAAAGAAACCCGAATCTGTGCCGGTGGTTTGTGAATACCCGGATGTTTTTCTTGAAGAATTACCGGGTTTACCACCTGTTCGGGAGATAGAGTTTGGTATTGAGCTTGTACCTGGAACTACACCAATTTCGATGGCTCCGTATCGTATGGCACCAACCGAGTTAAAAGAGTTGAAAGCTTAGTTGCAAGAATTGACGGATAGAGGTTTTGCTCGACCAAGTTTCTCACCTTGGGGTGCACCAGTATTGTTCGTGAAAAAGAAGGACGGAACCATGAGGTTGTGCATTGACTATCGTCAACCGAATAAAGTGACGATAAAGAACAAATATCTGTTATCGCGTATCGATGATTTGTTCGACCAACTGAAGGGAGCCTCAGTGTTCTCAAAAATAGATTTGAGATCGGGCTATTATCAGTTGCGAATTCGAGATTCGGACATACCCAAAACTGCCTTCAGAACGAGATATGGTCACTACGAATTCTTAGTGATGCCGTTTGGGCTCACTAATGCCCCTGCGGTATTTATGGATTTGATGAATCGGATCTTCAGACCATATTTGGATCGGTTCGTAGTTGTGTTCATTGATGACATCTTGGTCTATTCAAGAGATGAGACCGAACATGCTGACACCTGAGACTAGTGTTGCAAATTTTTCGGGATAAGCAGTTATATGCTAAGTTCAGTAAGTGTGAGTTCTGGTTAAGAGAGGTTAGCTTCTTGGGTCACGTGGTATCCGCATCGGGTATTCGAGTTGACCCGAACAAAATTTCAGCCGTACTTAACTGGAAACCTCCAAGAAATATTACCGAAGTTCGGAGCTTCCTGGGGCTCGCTGGTTATTACCGACGATTTGTAAAAGGTTTCCCGATGATAGCCACACCAATGACGAAGCTACTTCAAAAGGATGTTAAGTTCGAATGGACGGAGAAATGTCAGAAAAGTTTCGATCAACTGAAGACTTATTTGACTGAAGCTCCAATTTTAGTGCAACCCGAATCAGGCAAAGAGTTTGTCATTTATAGTGACGCATCCCTACTTGGGTTGGGTTGCGTATTGATGCAAGAAGGTCGAGTGGTGGACTATGCGTCGAGACAATTAAAGCCACATGAGAAAAATTATCCGACCCATGATCTTGAACTAGCTGCCATCGTATTTGCTTTAAAAATATGGCGACATTACTTATTTGGTTAAAAGTGCCATGTATTTTCGGATCACAAAAGTCTCAAATATTTGATGACTCGAAGAGACTTAAATCTGCGACAAAGACGTTGGCTTGAGTTGTTGAAAGATTACGAGCTTGTCATTGATTACCACCCGGGAAAGGCTAATGTGGTTGCGGACGCCTTAAGCCGGAAATCATTGTTTGCTTTACGAGCGATGAATGTGCACTTGTCTGTTCTACCCGACAATGTGTTAGTAGCTGAATTAAAAGCCAAACCATTATTGATTCATCAAATTCGTGAAGCCCAGAAAGTTGATGATGAATTGGTTGCAAAACGGGCTGAGTGTGTTCCGAACAAGGAATCGGAGTTTCAAATTGATGTGATGATTGTTTGAGGTTCAGAAGTCGTTTGTGCGTTCCAAGGAATTCGGAACTCATTTCGATGATTCTGAACGAAGCCCATTGTAGCCGAATGTCAATTCACCCAGGGAGTACGAAAATGTACAACGATTTGAAACGTTGGTTTTGGTGGCATGGTATGAAACGAGACATCTCCGACTTTGTTTCGAGATGTTTAATATGTCAACAAGTGAAAGCGGAACATCAAGTGCCTTCAGGATTACTTCAGCCGATCATGATACCCGAGTGGAAATGGGATCGAGTCACAATGGACTTTGTGTCCGGACTGCCATTGTCAGCAAGTAAGAAGGATGCGATTTGGGTTGTTGTTGATAGACTGACTAAGTCGGCTCACTTTATCCCCGTGCGTACGGATTTTTCATTGGATAAACTAGCCGAATTGTATGTTTCTCAGATTGTGAGATTACACGGGGTACCTATTTCTATCGTGTCGGATAGAGATCCGAGATTCACCTCGCGATTTGGGAGGAAATTGCAAGAAGCTTTGGGTACCAAGCTGCATTTAGCACTGCTTTTCACCCCCAAACCGATGGTCAATCTGAGCGGATAATTCAGATACTTGAGGATATGTTGAGATGTTGCATCCTCGAGTTCAGTAGTTCATGGGAACGGTATTTACCTTTGATTGAATTCGCTTACAACAATAGTTTTCAATCAAGTATTAAGATGGCACCTTACGAGGCTTTGTACAGTCGTAAATGCCGTACACCATTGTTTTGGACCGAGCTCGGTGAAAGTAAAATTTTCGGAGTTGATTTGATTAAGGATGCCGAACAGAAAGTAAAGGTAATCCGTGAAAGTCTGAAAGCAGCCACAGATCGTCAAAATAGTATGCGGATTTGAAACGAAAAGACATTGAATATCAGGTGGGAGATAAAGTGTTTCTTAAAGTTTCGCCTTGGAAAAAGGTACTCAGATTTGGCCGTAAGGGCAAGTTGAGCCCGAGATTCATTGGGCCGTACGAAATCTCCGAACGAGTTGGTCCGGTTGCGTATAGATTGATTTTGCCCCCTGAACTTGAAAAGATTCACGATGTCTTTCATGTTTCGATGCTTTGATGTTATAGATCCGATCCGTCACATGTGATTAATCCCTCAGAAGTTGAAATTCAATCTGACGAGTTATGAAGAAGAACCGATTTGTATCCTAGTTCGTGAAGTGAAAGAGTTGCGAAACAAAAGGGTTCGCTAGTTAAGGTGTTATGGCTCAAACACGGGATCGAGGAAGCTACTTGGGAAACCGAGAGCTCGATGAAAGAACGATACCCAAACCTATTACCGGTAAGATTTCGGGGACGAAATTTCTTAAGTGGGGAGAGTTGTGACAGCCCAAATTGACCCTAGTCGGGAAGTGGTTTCGGGACCGCTAAACCGAGTCACCGAAATGTTGAATGTGATATTTATTGTCTAGAATATGTAATTATGAATGTGTGAAAATTTCAAGCTTCGATTTAGTCGATTGATGTGAATTTTGTCAATAGGACTTATGTGCGACATTTTGAAATGTGATAGGTCGAAGCATAAGGACTATTAGTGCATGAAAAAAAGGGGGACTTGCATGTCAAATTCCTAATTAGTAGTGGCGGCCATGAAGCATGGTGACAGTGGAGGGAGACATGTCAGACATGTGTTTGGTGATCATGGTGGAAAAAAATAAGGGATGGTAAATGAAAGGATATGATGAAACAAAAAAAGTGTGGTGTTTCCCCCCTTGCCTATTAAAGAAAAGAAAAGAGAAAATTTTGTTAATCCTTTTTCATCTTCATTTGGCCGAAAATTCTAAGGAAGGAGGAAGGAGTTCTTGCTTCATGTTTGGTTTGGAAGAGGATTAGGAGGAGGTTTGGCCATACTTGTATCTAGATCAAGGTATGTTTGAGGTTGTGCATGAGATTCATGCATGTTTTTAGTTGCTAGCTTGAGTTCTAATTATCCCATGGTTCAAATCTTTGCTATGTCATGGGGTGATATTCGGCCTAGGTAGATTTTGTGTTAATGCCATTGCATGCTAAATATGAAGCTTGTTAATGATGCATGTGATGGTGGATTGATGATTCTTGAATCTTCTTTTTAGCATTTTGAGTGAGCACATATGTGCATTGGTTGCTAGATGGAGAAGAATCGGCTAGCAAGTTGTGTGCTAAGGCTGAATATAATTTTTATCTATTAATGAGTAACATTGTATGTGGAGGGAGGGTTAATTA